>NC_054700.1:1525076-1542576 GCF_016097555.1 Gigantopelta aegis | reverse complement strand
TGTGTATATATGTGTGTGTGTATGTGTATGTGTATATATATGTGTGTGTGTGTAGGTGTGTATGTGTATGTGTATATATATGTGTGTGTGTGTAGGTGTGTATGTGTATGTGTATATATATGTGTGTGTGTGTAGGTGTGTATGTGTATGTGTATATATATGTGTGTATGTGTATATATGTGTGTGTGTAGGTGTGTATGTGTATATATGTGTGTGTAGGTGTGTATGTGTATGTGTATATATATGTGTGTGTGTGTAGGTGTGTATGTGTATGTGTATATATATATGTGTATGTGTATATATGTGTGTGTGTAGGTGTGTATGTGTATATATGTGTGTGTGTAGGTGTGTAGGTGTATATATATATGTGTGTGTGTAGGTGTGTATGTGTATATATGTGTGTGTGTAGGTATGTATGTGTATGTGTAAACTCGATGTTGTACATAGACTGCTCCTACAGAAGACCGTTTGGCACAGAATAAAACGCGTATTCATCGACGAGGCTCGATCCTGCGGTCCACCAAACCTCAGGCAAAAACGCCGTGTTACTGCGTTACAACCTGCCGTCTAGACTAAGGAAAACGTCTAAAACAACAGACCTTAAAGTAAACAACAGGCTGCAGCCATTAGCTTTTGGTTACTCTTTTCATTTCGTTTAATTATTCAGTATTTATGAAGTCTACGTGAAACAGGTGCGAACATCAATGGAAGCGAACAGGTGAGGCGTTGCTAGCAGTCTGCAGGTGAGTGTAATGATGTCTGCGAAAACAACATCCGATCGGCCAGTGTCTGTTATTGCGCAGAGCAAGATACGAGCGATTTATTCCACTTTCAAACGCCCAGTATCTTTTTTTCTATCTCAAACAGGTGCGAAATTGATGGAAATGCATGAAGATGCATCAAAATTACCCCCCCCCCCCCCCCCCCATACCCACACACACTTTTTTTTTTTCTCCTTTCTTTTCTTTCTTTTTTGTAACGTCTGAAATTGACCATTAAAATTGTTTCAATGTGCAATATTATATCCAGAACTGCACGTGTATTTCTTGTTAAAACGTCTTATGTATAAAGGGTTTGTGGTTCACTTTACGTCTTCTACGGTCAACCCATGGTTTATGTTTCTGTCTTACATTCTGTCATTAATTTTTATACATACTTAGAACCGGTTTTTGAATAGGCTCTCATTTTTTGGGGTTTATATATATATATATGTATATAAACGCCACCAACATTTAACACAGACAAAGAATTTTTACAAACATGGATGATGATGAGATGAATGGTGAAGCCGCAGTATTTCCATTTCGGTATGGGACTACTTGACAGATCCGTGCTCCACGTTTGCTGTCAGTTGAGCTATCTTGGTATCACCCGAGCCCGTGGTACACGGAATCTGCAGTGCATGCCGGGTAATCGTCCCCCATGTGGGGTCATACACTTGGGAGACACACCCATAATCGCACCCGTATGTGGCCTTACACCTACCCATTGAGCCTAGCGGTGCACTCACTCTGGGTTGGAGCTGGTACTGGCATGAAAAATCCCCCGTTGCCTCAGGTGGGATACGAACCCAGTACCTACCAGCCAGAAGTCCGATGGCATAACCACTACACCACCGAGGCCGGTTTATTTTTTGTAGGGGACAGGCTGATCTTTGCCCGAATTAAACGAAAATGCCTGAATGTGGATAACAACTTTTATTCATATTAGCATAACTACCAAATAGCTATATAGGGTTCCAAACGAATCACTACGCATTATTTTTACATGTATTACAACTAATTTTGAGTGTAGAAAGACGGAAATGCATGGTAAAAAGGAATATTTTTTTATATTATAGAAAGTTCTGTATCTACTTGATTTTCATTCGTGACACATCCTTACAATATGTATTACCAGTGTACGGCAATGATTCAAGGATAACCAACCGTGGCATTGTTCGCTTGATCTGGGGCAATTAAAAAAAAAAAGTAATAACTATACAGAATCCAATTTCATGTAGGCTTTACTCCTACAAATAGCAGGTGAAATGGTACTGACTAACAGAGTCTAGGTGGGAAAACCCTGATTCATATCAATTGTATTACTATTATTTCATGGCTTACACTGGATGACAACTTTCAGTGAAATAATGTTTAGTCATTCAAAGTATAACAAAAATTGCAGTACTCAATGTTCCAAGTACAGTATGATATTCACCTGTATTTCACAACTTCAACATCTGACACATTGACACTTATTACTTTTTGTTTTACTAAGGAACAATCATCATGAAACATGAAAAACTTTGTTTCATCATCTGAATACAAATCTGGCACTTTTCTTAGTGTGTCCATTTTGAAGACTGCTTGTCCTGTCCCAACAAGACAATATATCAGGTTCTATCCATAAAAACACGCATGGAATGGCTTCTAGCTTCAGTCTTTAAGGAACCGTACTAGTTCTGTACCTGAAATGCAAAATTCAATTATAATGTATTCATGTAGCTAAGCTTAATATAGTTTGCACTTATATTTTAAATCAACAAATAGGAAACAACAGGAATGTCTGTTTAAAGAGCTTCCGTAGATCCTATAGTATAGGTACTTCAGTACTTAGTATTTAACATATGGTATTTTTGGCACCTGGACTAGTGAGAAAAGAAACCTGCAGCTATTGCACAGCCAAACATCTATCAAATATTCATTTAAGAAATGACCGCAATTATCTTTTGGTTCATGCAAGTATGAATCGAAAAAACGATCTGCACACTGTATGAGCCCGCGTAGAGGGTCATACGAAAGTGTGCACATCGTTTTTTCGGTTCATACTTGCATGAACCAAAATATAATTGCGGGGAAATCTTATAATTAAATTTATATTCATACTTTAACAATACATAACTGAATTTATTTTGTTTAGCTTTAAATACGCCTCTAGTATTATTTGTGTAAACTTCATTGATACTTATGTCGCGTAAGAATGCGAACGTTCATTCACTATCATTTGAATCAGGTGATTTTTTTTGTACATGACGTCATTTCCTCTAACTGCTGTGCATTTTTACGGATCGTTTAGTTATATTGGAAGGAATTGTCCTATTCCTGTTTAGTTTATATTTTATGAAAGTGAACGAAGAGAACGTGTCTAACATTTATGCTATTGGTGGAACCGTTTAATTTTCGCCAACAGCTGTAGAACATCGCTTACAAGTAAGTTACAGAAGTGAAGTTTCCTACATGATTTCTTTTGCCACCGACCGAGTCTCATGTCATGATTAGCGAAGAGGTTGGGGGTTTTGGGTGTGGGTTATTTTTTTTTTAAATCAGTGTGTATATAATATATATCTACATGTCTACTCTGCTATAGCATTTTCCATTAATTTATCGTATACATTTTTTTTAGCTTTCACGTGTGTTTTCTTCAAAATATCTAAATATGATTGCCAGAATAATCCGGCTTGTTACACAAAAGTAGTGCAAGTCAGTGGGGGTAGTAGGCGTGGCTTAAATGTTTTCGGTTCATCGAGATATGAACGAAAAAAAGTAAGCACCTCTGGACCAATCAGATTGCCGTAAAGTGTATAGACGCAAAGAAAATTTAATTATAAAATAATATTAAAATAATATTTGGGTGGAGTGGGTGTTACTGGGTATAATAGTATTACTGGAATCAGTATAAAAATGCCGGAAGAGGGAGGGGGGATGATTCTGTGCAAACAAATATAATAAATGTATATGGCAAAATTATTCAGGATGTGAACAGGGAGCGACACAATCTGGATTCCTATTTTATCCTACCAGTAATTTGAAAAATAATAACAATAACACACCCTCCACCTAAATATTATTTTAAAAATTGTATTATTATATGCATGGTACACACGCTTGTAAGGTTATATGATTAAGGACCACACAGATAATGAGAGAGGAAACCTGCTTCTGCCACACAATGGGCTATTCTTTCTGATTTGCAGCAAGTGATATTTTATATATGCAGCATCCCACAGACAGGATGGTACATACCACATCCTTTGTTACAACAGGTGTGGAGCACTGGATAAAATGAAAAATAGCCCAGTGGACCCATTGACGGAAACCGATATTAAACGTGCCACACATTAGGTGATTGCCATACCACTGGGCTATGTCCTGGCTCTATATAAAATACTGAGAGGCTTCGTGTTACAATTTGATTGGCTGCACATTACAATTTGATATCCTTGCATTAATTATGCAAAGATTAATTGTAGGATTGATTAATTAAATTTGTACTTATTTTTCACAAGTAGGCTAGACCTAAATCATGTAAAAGTGGTGAAAAAATAGCACATGCAAATTGATAGTGATAGTGTGCCTTTAAGCAAAAAGAAAAAAATTCATATCGTGTTATTAATATTTGATATTTTAGCATTACTGAAACTATATTCTAACAGAATCTACAGGAGAAAATAGTAAAATAACAATTCAGTGGGACTTACATTTTTACAATCTTCTGTCACAGGATATGCGGTCTTTAAAAACACACACCACTGACGGTCGATTTTCAAGTGACATTTGTCTTATCTCATGGCAAAAATCCGTCTTGTTTACAATATCTTGTCACATGGAAAACTGTTTCCTTGTTCCGTGGTATTGAGGAACACAAAAACACGAAGAAGGCATTATTTATAGAACTTTTACAAAATGTTATTGATGCAATGTCGCTTATTTCCTGGTTTTTGGTAGTGTCACATGGGACCCTGTTGTCGCGTAACGCCACCTATTGAGGAGTTGGCGCACCTGCATTCGCCATTGTCTGAGAGCGTTTGGTATGTTGAACTCGCCTGTCACGTCATACAATATCTATGGCATGTATTGACAAACCTTGTTTATCTTTCTTCTTTTTTCTCTTTTTAAAAATAATAATCGCTGTGTGCCACTTCATTTCCAAGCATCTGCTACAGGTATACTTTAAACTGGACCTTTCTCGTGAAAACTATCATCGACCTTTCCAAGCATCTGCTACAGGTATACATTAAACTGGACCCTTCTCGTGAAAACTATCATCGACCTTTCCAAGCATCTGCTACAGGTATACTTTAAACTGGATCCCCTTCTCGTGAAAACTATCATCGACATTTCCAAGCATCTGCTACAGGTATACTTTAAACTGGACCCTTCTCGTGAAAACTATCTTCGACCTTTCAAAGCATCTGCTGATAGGCATACTTTAAACTGGATCCTTCTCGTGAAAACTATCTTCGACCTTTCAAAGCATCTGCTGATAGGCATACTTTAAACTGGATCCTTCTCGTGAAAACTATCTTCGACCTTTCAAAGCATCTGCTGATAGGCATACTTTAAACTGGATCCTTCTCGTGAAAACTATCTTCGACCTTTCAAAGCATCTGCTGATAGGCATACTTTACACCCTTCTCGTGAAAACTATCTTCGACCTTTCAAAGCATCTGCTGATAGGTATACTTTAAACTGGATCCTTCTCGTGAAAACTATCTTCGACCTTTCAAAGCATCTGCTGATAGGCATACTTTAAACTGGATCCTTCTCGTGAAAACTATCTTCGACCTTTCAAAGCATCTGCTGATAGGCATACTTTACACCCTTCTCGTGAAAACTATCATGGACCAGTCATGGGTGCTTTAAAGAAGGAACATCCAAACGGGTTAACTTTAAATACCGCTGCAGGCTCTCTAGATATTTGTTATAATGAAACAAAACGAGTTTGTTTTGTTTAACGACACCACTAGAGAACATTTATTAATAATCAGCGGCTATTTTGGATGTCAAACATATGGTCATTTGTTGGCAGTCATAGAGAGGAAACCCGCTACATTTTTCCATTTGTAGCAAGGGATCTTTTATATGCACCATACCACAGACAGGGTAGTACATACCACTGTCTTTGATATACCAGTCATGGTGCACTGGCTGTGACGAGAAATAGCCCAATGGGCTCACCGACGGGGATCGATCCCAAACCGACCGCGATCAAGTGAGCGCTTTACCACTGGGTAACGTCCCGCTCCCGAAGTCATTGAGGAAAGGAAACCCGCTACATTTTACCTCATGCAGCGAAGGACTTTTAAATGCACTTTCCCACAGCCCATACTACGGCCTTTGACCAGTTGTGGTGCACTGGTTGGAACAAGCGAAAACCCAATCAGTTGAATGGATCCACCGAGGTGGTTCGATCTTGCGACGCAAGCACCTCAAGCGATAAAAAAAAATGTTTGTTTGTTTTTGTTTAACGACACCACTAGAGCACATTGACTTATTATTCATCGGCTTTTGAATATCAAACATCTGTTAATTTTGACATATAGTAGCAAGGGATCTTTTATATGCACCATCCCACAGACAGGATAGGACATACCACGGCCTTTGATATACCAGTCGTGGTTCACTGGCTGGAACGAGAAATAGTCTAATGGGCCCACCGACGTTGATCATCTCAAACCGAACATGCATCAAGCGAGCGCTTTACCACTGGGCTACGTTCCACCCTTGTATTTTACAATAAGCATCAGAATAGCACAGCCAAATACCTAGATAATTATCACCCTGCAAGACTTGCTACTAATGGGAAAGTGTAGCGGCTTTACTTTGTAAGACTGTGTCAACATTACTAAATGTTTAACATTCAACAGCCGTCGATTAATAAATCAATGTGTTCTAGTTTTGTCGTTAAACAATCCACTCGTTTTTTGACTAACCTTAAAAACACTAAAATCATTCAGCTTATAAATAAAGCCTCAACTAGACGATTCCCAGTGAAGGGATCCATCCCGTAACTCATCGCGCCCCAGGGGAGCGCTCTACTGCTGAGCCATACCCAGCCTGGTTGTAAAGAGAGAAAATCGAAGCGTTCCCACTAAACCTGGCCGCGGGCCGCGATCTTGTTTTACAACCATGTCGCGTTGTGTTAGCAGCAGCCGTGGAGCTGTTTTTAATGTTAAACACGATAGGGGAATAGAACAACCGGTCATCAAGCGATCGTCAAACGAGATCTGACGATAAGCAAATCTCTGTGAAATTGATCTGTGAAATTCATCTGTCGATGATCTAAGCGATCAATTTCTAGAGCATGTAATATACACTGGAAATTGATTGCGTCGACCAACTGGGGATTTTCGTGGTAATGTTTCCGTGCAGTCGTAGTTGAGCGGGGTGACGTTTTTGTTGGGAAAGGAGAGGGAAAGATTTTGTCAATAAAATTTTGAGTGTTCTTTGATTGCGCATGAAATAAAATAAAGTGTAGAGAAACGTATAACACCTGTGACACAGCCACTCACTCTGAAACAGTCATCAAATTACATATCGAACATCCTGTATGTCTCTGTCTCTCTCTCTCTCTCTCTCTCTCTCTCTCTCTCTCTCTCTCTCTCTCTCTCTCTCTCTCTCTCTCTCTCTCTCTCTCTCTCTCTCTCTCTGTCTCGCACTACACCTTCAACATCTATCGACTGTCAATCTAGTTGTTTTCTTGACGGGATGCAACCCATCTCGTCCCTTTAAGCTGTGCACCCAAACGGCCTTAACGAGACCACTCGCGTGGACATATCGATCGGACTTTAAACTTTTAGATCTGCGTTCAAAATTTTATGTCGAAATTACTTCTTTTTTTATATATATTATTAAATAGTCCGATCCTCTCTTCTTTCTCTTATTTAATTTTTAGATCTGCGTTCAAAATTTTATGTCGAAATTACTTCTTTTTTTATATATATTATTAAATAGTCCGATCCTCTCTTCTTTCTCTTATTTAATTTTGGACTGTCCTTCTAAAATGCTCCAAATTATATAAATATTCGGCCGAGCAGTCAATTCTTTTTTATTTTTGGCTTGTAACCTTTTTTTGCCCATTTTCAACCCCCCCCCCCCCCCCCCCCCCCCCCCCCCCTCCCCTCCATCCCAAGTCAGGCCACCGATCTTATCGTAGGTCGGACTCGGGATGGGCGTGTTATATATGGGCACGGATATATGACGCTGCTCTGTTTCAGACACACCCAACCCCATCCCCACCTCCCTCACTCTTGCTCTCCCTGCAATAATACGTCCTAAATCTTCAGAGACTTTCAACAATGGATCCCGAAGCGCCGTTTCCGGTGTCATACGTCAAACGGCGGAACATGCCGAGAAAATAGAGAACGTTGTTAAAGGACAAACCGAAATATCTCGAATTCTAATCTTACTGGATAACATTTATATCGTGAGAAGAAAAGCGGTTCTCGCTAGTGATATGGACAAACAAGAAACTAGAAACAGTCTCCATTTGTTTATGTATCTTCTTGAAACGAAAATTCTTCGGGCAGAGAATTTCCGGTTTATGTTTGTTTTATCCTCCCCCACCCCCACCCACCCCCTCTCTCTATCCCCTCTCTCTCTCTCTCTCTCTCTCTCTCTCTCTCTCTCTCTCTCTCTCTCCTCTCTCTCTCTCTCTCTCTCTCTCTCTCTCATTTTTTTTTTTTTTTTTTCTAGGGGTTTGGTTTTTTTTTTTTTTTTTTGTATTTTGAAGGGTGTGGGTGTTGCATTGTGTGTTTTTTTGTTGTTGTTTTGTTGTTGGGATTTTTGTTGGGGGAGGGTTGGGGTTGTTTTATTTCTTTCGTTTCTGTTTCTTAATTTATTTATTTTTGTCCATAAATTCATGTTGTTTCATTATAGTTTATAACGACTGTGTGACAGAAACTTTAAAATTAATTACAGTTGAGCTTGATATGTTTGCGGCTACTTTATATTGTAATAATTAATATTCTGACAAAAAGAAAAAGAAAGAAACTAAGCAGAACTACACAGACCTAAAATATCAATGGGGACAACAACAACAACAACAACATGTTTAAATCAGGACATGTTAACAGAATGTCCTACAAGCTCGACAAAAAGGACATTTATGTCAATGAGCGGGGAGGGCACATTTTGTGTGTTTTTATGGTGTTCCCATCCCCTAGGCTTCCCCTAAGTCTAGACGTGTAGACATATATACCTAATCATACTAGCCAATCATATTTTTATACTTAAGATTTTTCCCCCCATTTGAGAAATCGTTTTATATTAAGCGCCATATGTGATAGGTAAACATGCGCATTAGGTGGTTTGTTTGACATGTCAGACGACAGTTCGGCACGCGGGAAAGTTTACTCCTGAATCAACAGCGTCACGTGGTTCTGTGTCTAGAAAAACATTAATCCTATTGGACACAGTCTGCCTCGGGGGGTATTACTGAAATTCAAACACTTCTTTTATTCTTTTTTGTCTTTAAAAAATAATAAAAATCCATTTATATGAGGTTTTATAGGAAAGAAAAGAGTGTAAAGAAGTGGGTTTGTTGGCGAGATAAGATTAACGTATACAGGGCGTATAAAATGATTCACGAAGAAAAAGCAAACTGAATAAAGAATTGAGGGAAGGGATAAACGAGGGAAGGAGAGAAAACCAACACTGACTATTTGGAGGATTAGAGAGAGAGAGAGAGAGAGAGAGAGAGAGAGAGAGAGAGAGAGAGAGAGAGAGAGAGAGAGAGAGAGAGAGAGAGAGAGAGAGAGAGAGAGAGAGAGAGAGAGAGATTAATCATTGGCTATTGTCAAACAAATTTGGTAATTTTGACATATAGCCTTAGAGAGGGAACCCGCTACATTGTCCAAACACAATTATTGAATTTTATTATTATTATATATATATATATATATATATATATATATATATATATATATAGATATATATATATATATAATATATATATATATTATATATATATATATAATATAATCCAGGCCAATTGTATTCCTGTCATTAAAGAACGCAGGCTGAAATTATCATCAATAAAAAGTGATTGCCGATTTAAATTCTCCAAAGGCCAACAGAAAATGACATCGGCCATGTTTCTATTTTGGTTACATACCAGATCAATTTTAGTCGTGGATCCAGGGGGAGGGTGCTGGGGTGCGAATTTCGAATAAATTAGGTGTGCATTTTAAACATTGCGCACCCTCTCTGGATACTGTAAGTAGTGTCGAAGTAAATTACCAGACACCAAGCAGCCGAAGTTTAAAATGTGTGTCGTTCATTTATTTCAACTTAGTTTCGGGCGTATATCCAATTAAGGTTCAAGCACGCTGTCCTGGGCATACGCCTCAACTATCTGGGCTGTCTGTCCAGGACAATGGGTTAGTTGTTAGCGATTAGTGAAAGAGAAGAGGGTGTAGTGGTCTTACACCTACCCAATGAGTCGTTAAAACTCGCTCTGGGTGGGAGCCGGTACCAGGCTGCGAACCCTGTACCTACCAGCCTTATGTCCGATGGCTTAACCACGACGCCACCGAGGCCAGTTGATGTGACGTTAAACCAACACCTCTTCCCTAATCTCTCAATAAACATTTGGAGGTGAAATATAGCTCAGTCCATTGAGTGCCAGTTTGAGGTGCATGCGTGGCAGGATCGAACTGCCTTGATGGATCCATACAATTGATTGTGTATTTTTCTTGTTCCAACCAGTGCACCACAACTGGCGAAAGGTCGTGGTATGTGGTTAGCCGTCTGTGGGAAAGTGCATATAAAAGATGGTTTGCTGCAGTACAAAAAAACTGTAGCGGGTTTCCTCAGAATTACCAAATGTGTGACATCCAATAGCCGATGATTAATTTATGTGCTCTAGTGGTGTCGGTAAACAAAACAAACATTTTAAATAAACATTTGTTTCTCTGACTTTGCCACACACCCTTCCAGGCACATACCATACTAATGACAGTCGGCATTGCTTTATTAATCATCGGCTATTGGATGTCAATAATTTGGTAATTTTGACATATAGTCAAATGTTTGACATCCAATAGCCGATGATTAATAAGTCAATATGTTATAGTGGTGTCGTTAAACAAGACAAACCAGGGCCGTAGCTAGGAGTTTTTGTTTGGGGGGGGGGGGCAACTGAGTAGTTAATAGTCTAAAACTCCTTTTCTTTAAGTTTCTATATTGCTTTCCGAATTTTTTCGGGGGAGGGGGACTGCCCCCCTGCTAGCTACGGCCCTGCAAACTATAACTTGTAAAGCCTGCCTCTTTAACCAAGCGCTCTCCCACCTGACTGATACTTATGGAAGAAATCACTAGTGACTGAAGGCATGTTCATACCAGGAACAAAGTGTCACGTCTGCGGCTCAAAGTGACACGCCCCTACTTAGACAAAATCTATAAGACATGCGAATGGCGTCTTCTAGTATTCTAAAAGGCTGGACGTTGCAAGTGTCTCTAGTTTTGGAAATGGAAATCTGTTTTATGTTTTTATTGTAAATCACAGTGCGTGCCAATAACCGTTTTTCTCCATAATGATTTCCGATAACATTTGTTGGTGTTGAAGTGATGTTTATGAAAGACATTGCAAACTGGCGATGTTGTTCAATAATTCACCTATTCGTCCTTCCTTTCATCCACTCATCCATCCATTAACCAATCATTCCATCCATCCACCCATCCATCCACCCTTCCATCCATTTACCCATCATTCCATCCACTCATCCGTACACACGTCCATCCTTCGATCCACCCATTCATCCATCCACCCACCCTTCCATCATTATCCATCCATCCATCCTTCCATCCATCCATCCTTCGATCCACCCATCCATTCATTCCTCCATTCATACACACATTCATTTTAACTTGATTTTCTATATCCAATTAAGGTTCAAAAACCTTGTCATGGATTCATACGTCAGTTATCTGGACTGTTCAGGACAGCAGTTAGTGGTTAGTTGTTAGTCGTTAAACAGAGGAAGGAAGGAAATTGTCTTTTTAACGAGGCACTCACATTGTATTTATGGTTATATGGCGTCGGACATATGGATAAGGACCACACAGATATTGAGGGAGGAAACCCGCTGTCGCCACTTCATGGGTTACTTTTTTCGATTAGCAGCAAGTGATCTTTCATATGCATCATCCCATAGACAGGATAGCACATACCACAGCCTTTGATGTACCAGCCGTGGTGTCGTTAAAAAGAGATGTTAGTGTAGTGGCCTTGCATATACACCATGAGCCGTTAAACTTGCTCTGGTTGGGAGCCGGTACCGGGATCCGAACCCTGTACCAACCAGCCTTGTGTCCGACGGCGTACAAACCACTAGACCGCCGTGGCAGGTTAGGTGCAATGTAGTTGTTTGTTTCTGCTTTATATTAAATTTATTTTATTTGTTTAGCTTTTCTTCTTTCCTGGGTATACTCTTTTCTAATTATTCAACCATTCCAAATCGACCATCACAACAACTGTTAATAGAGATAACGTGTGCGATTATTAAAACTGTAGTTGTGTTGGTATTTTGCAGACTGTTGCCTTTTAATAAATTAAACCATTTCGCGATGTTTGTATAAAATGTCCGAACACAAAGACCTCTAATTCCAGTGCTGGTCTTCTGTTCTGTTTTTCCCTCCAGTACAAGAAATCTATCGAATGGTAACTGATTGAAAACAAAGATTGTTTTGTTGGACGTGCTCTACAGGGTATTAAATAATAAGTGCTGTCAATAAAGTGTCACTTTTGCTTTTCACTCCGGCCGTGTATAACACGATATCGGTGTTTTCCACTAACAGTGGTTTCTGTCAATCGACTGGTTCGTGCCTGGTAACCGTCTAGCACTCACCTGTAGCGATCCGTCACTCGCTGATTGGATGTCATCACGGCACGCGATGACTCACGTGCACATTGGAGCCAATCACAATGAAATTAATCAAGTCACGTCCTGTTCCCGCTAAAACACAATCCAATAAACGATAACGATGTAACTGATTACTAATATCAGCACAGGCAGGTAGGTTCTCGTTACAAACCAATTTCCGTTGAATACTTAAAAACTGATACTGGATTGAGATGATTTTGTCGATGAGTAAGAGAGGTGGGGGGGGGGGGGGGGGGGGGGGGGGGAATTGTTTCTCATCCAGTCAGTGTCGGATCCAGAGAGGGTCGACGTCATTTTCCTCTCTCCTGAAGTTGGGTTAAATTGCAGGGTCGTATCTAGCCAGGGGAGGGGGAGGAAACAGTAAGAAAAATCAGGTCGCAGTGACGAAGAGTCGTCTGTAGTTAGGCAAAGAGTATTTTAAAGATAAAATAAACACTTCTGTGGTGTTCTTGTGTGATCACGGCCGTTCCTTCCGGGGGAGGGCAGGGGGCAATTGCCCCCCCCCCCCCCCCCCGAGAATCTCACCTTTTTTTTTTTACTCCAGAAAATAGCATACACATATCAGGGTTTAATTTGTATAGTGTTTCATTTGTTTATAAAAGGTAGTGCCCCCCCCCCCCCCCCCCCCCCCCGGATTTTGATCAGGGTACGGCCCTGGTGATCCCTTATTTCTTTCCAGCAGTATATTTTTAGTCGGAAACGTGTAGTATATTGGTCGGCTGGATGTTTCCGCGAAAGTCTGTCGGATATATAATGCATTGTGAAAAACTGCTGCTAACGGGATAATGTAGCTCGTTTCCTATGAAGACTATATATCAGAATTACCAAACGCTTGACATAGCCGATGTTGTCTTGTGCTGTTGGTAAACACAGGCGACGAATCAAGCGTATACGTTTGACGATATCCGTTCATAGCGAACACACACGACTTTTTTAAAAGTGCATTTGAGCTTGTATTTCACATTAATTTTGTACATGATGTTATAATGTGGTAACCAGAGAATGTAACTACGGTCTGTCACTTTAACTTTATTCTATACGTTTGAATACCAGGAGTGCTTGTCATAAGCGTTGCACCCCCTCCCTAGAAAATAGCCTGCACGTTCCCCGTGGCAAATAGAGTCAACATTCTCCAGTTTCTCGTAATATTTTTAAAATATGATATACAAGCATCTGTGATAAAAGTCTTTTGTTTCATGTTGATAGTTCGTTGTAATATCGTTTCTGATCACCACATGGTCTGACCATGACGTTGGTTTTTGTCTCTTTGAAGAGTTTATTTTCAGTATTTCATGTCGATATGCGTCACTGAGTCTTTCATGAATGAGACTGTTTCACAGTTTATTGATCTTTTAGTTCTTTCTTTCTGGTTTGTTTGTTTTGGGGTTTTTTGTTGTTTGTTTTGTTTGTTGTTGTTGTTGTTTTGTTTGGGGGGTTTTGTGTTGTTGTTGTTGTTTGTTGTTGTTTTTTTTTTTTGTTTTTTTTTGGGGGGGGGGGTTTCGGGGGGCCTATTTAGTTTTTTCATTTGATGCTGATCGTCTCATGTCTGATTGACATCCAAGGGGGCGGGGCGTAAACCACTGGTAAAGCTTTGGCTTGATGCACTGTCGGTCTAGGATCGATCTTCGCCGGTGGACCATTGGGCTATTTCTCGTTCCAGCCAGTAAACCACGACTGGTATATCAAAGGCCATGGTATGTGCTGTCCTGTCTGTGGGATGGTGCATATAAAAAAAAAATCCTAATGCAAAAATGTAGCGGGTTTTTCTCTCTAAAACTGTACGTTAACATTGTTAAAATGTTTAACATCCAGTAGCTGATGATTAATAAAGTCGATGTGCTCTATTGGTGTCGTTAAACAAAATAAACTTTATCGTTTTATTAATTCGCTCATTCCTCTGTCATTTCGTGTTTATATCCAATTAAGGTTTAAGCACACTGTCCTGGGCACACGTCTCGGCTATCTGGTCTGGCTGTCCTGGACAGTGGGTTAGTTAGTGGTTACTGAGAGGGAACAGGGTGTAGTGATCGTATACCTACCCATTGAGTCATTAAAACTCGCTCTGGGTGGGAGCCGGTACCGGGCTGCGAACCCTGTACCTAGTAACCTTATGTCCGATGGCTTAACCACGACACCACCGAAGCCGGTTATTCCTCTTTCGGGGATGTTTGAACGTCGGGTATTAAACTCATTGTGTCTGCCCTTCAGGGTGGTCAGAAATCTAGTAGCGAGCAAGAAATATTATCCATTAGGAACATAGTCACGGTGTTTTGCGTTTCCAAGGTGTAACACTAAACACAATTACTTCTGTTGAAGGATGAGAGGACGGGGCGATTTCTCAGTTGTAGTCAAGTGGAGGGTAGTGTTGCCATTGTTAATTAAATGGATGTATATCCAGGGGCGGATCTAAGGAGGCTGGTGCTGGTAGGCACCCATCCCCTGAACATCGAAGTGCCCAGAAAACCTAGTGTTTACTGAATTAATATAACCACTCACTCTCTCTCTCTCTCTCTCTCTCTCTCTCTCTCTCTCTCTCTCTCTCTCTCTCTCTCTCTCTCTCTCTCTCTCTCTCTCTCTCTATCTGTCTCTCTCTCTCTTTCTCTCCCCACTCTCCCCCCCCTCTCTCTCTCTCTCTCTCTCTCTCTCTCTCTCTCTCTCTCTCTCTCTCTCTCTCTCTCTCTCTCTCTCTCTCTCTCTCTCTCTCTCTCTCTCTCTCTCTCTCTCTAGCGGGGTAGATATAATGTCTTAACCGCCTGTGTGTTTCTGGATTGTACTCTTTCCTAGGAATACCATGTCTTAAATATGTCTTTAACTTTTAGCGACTTCGACTTCTCACTACTGCTAATAGCTCAGCGACTTGAGCCAACTTCCGGCGAAAACCCGCCTCCATTTAGCTGGCTAGAATAAGGCCTGTCTTTTATGTATAGGGAATACTATTTTAATATACTATTAGAAAGGTCGTAAATAAAGATAGTTATTCTCCCCTTTCTCAGCAAATTCTTGGCACAATACCTGTAGATGGAGGAGCCAAACCTCCAGCAACTCCTCCCTCCTTTAATGTCGTGCCTGATTTTACTATCAGCGGTGTTGCTCTTCACATATTTTTGCTATCATAATTTGTGCACTCAAAGTAAAACTTTGATCGTATCACTTTCACCGACACGATCATTAAGACACGATTCATTACCATTGATACCTTGTTCACAGCAAACTTCACGGAAACACATAAATATTGTTTTTACGAGGAGCGGTGCTAAAACGCGAGCCAAGATCCGAGCTGTTGGTTATGAGTTTCGTGTTTTCGGCGCTATCCTTTGATGATCTTACTCGCGCCATCCAATGATTGCCAGCGGGGGATTCTCTCGGGCGCTGCGATGTCCGAAACAGGCGTCAAGGGAAGTCCTTTTAATTTCAATATCGTCGCCATTTTGGGGCTTTATTTCAATATCCATTACATGCGACAAACCTAATATGCGGTATATGATAATTTTTATCTGAACGAATTGTTTCACGCCTCGAGTAATACAACAATCTGCGCCAGTGCTATGGTTTTCAATCAAAGACTTCTGAACGACAAACGTGTAATACATGCTCAGGGTCGTATCTCTGCACAATGAGTCGAATGGGCATTTGGCAAAATAGTGGCTGAATCCATATATCTCTATCTAATCTCTGTCTCTTTCTCTGTCTGTCTGTCTGTCTGTCTGT
Source organism: Gigantopelta aegis (assembly GCF_016097555.1). Lineage (NCBI taxonomy): Eukaryota > Metazoa > Mollusca > Gastropoda > Neomphalida > Peltospiridae > Gigantopelta > Gigantopelta aegis. The sequence goes on along the minus strand of NC_054700.1, from coordinate 1,526,222 downwards.
AAGTCTCTCTCTCTCTCTCTCTCTCTCTCTCTCTCTCTCTCTCTCTCTCTCTCTCTCTCTCTCTCTCTCTCTCTCTCTCTCTCTCTCAAGATTTAAATAAAAACAGTGTAAAGAACTGTACAAAAATACAAATACCACAGATAGATACTGACTTTTACTCAAAATTTCAACTTTGTGCTGTATTGGCCATTCTCAAAGAGAATGTTACACCCCTGCACCATGGCGAGGTTACAGCACGCGCAGGGGAGCACTAGGCGGAGCTCAATGCATACAGGTGTGATGACATGCACTCATGAATCACTATCATACAAGGCGTCGGGGGGGGGGGGGGAGAGGACGACACTGCATCTAATTCCGAAAACAATAAATTTCCCACACCCCATTATAAGGCAAATTAAAATATCATTAGTCTCTTCACGTAATTCCATTTTGCGACACATACAGGGGTATCAAATAATGCGCGGTATGCGGGCATGTGGAACCTGAGTTGAGCTAATCAACTTTCTACACAAAATGTATTTCTAAAAACAGTATCAGTTAATATTTATATTTAGTTTGTATACCTCATTTATATATCAAGTAGCCGAATTTACGAAAGGTAATCATTTTGTACCGCGTTTATTTTCCCAGACAAGAATGTAATATCAATGACAACACAGAGAAGTGACATGCGACCTCACAAAATGTCACAATGTGAGGTCAAGGTTACATAAATTTGTCTCCGGTACAAATGTAACGTGTGCGTGTGGCTAAACGCCTTCAATATTACATTAATTTAGCAAATATAACATCGCTGTTAAAGAAAGTTGCTTACACGTGACTAAGGTATAAACATCTTTCGTAAATTATTCCCATTTAGTTTTAAAGCGATGTACTTGTGTTTGCTTTAAAAAAAAAAAATAGTCCATCTGATCATATCAACAATAACTGGACGTTAGCAATAAATCGTCCATGTTTTAAATTACATTTCCGGCTGTTTGCGGACTAGACCGAAGGAACGATATTTATGGTTTCCGCTTGATATTCGATTTATACAAATTTCATACAAACACTGAACACGCCATTGCACAGATGTTAGGAATATTTTCAAGCGCGTGAAAAAAAGACGCCTATTTAAGTAGATTTATTTTTTCAGTCAATGAATTT
>NC_054700.1:1392576-1520076 GCF_016097555.1 Gigantopelta aegis | reverse complement strand
GGGGATACAACCAGGACAGAACAGTTGGAACATGTCCAGGAGAGGTGAAAAGAACGCACCCCAAGTCTGTGAAATTTGTCGTGACGTAGGCATTGTTGTGCTTCGAGCGACATCTACCGGTGTCACCAGAATACAAACTTTCAAAATTATTTCAAGCAATTGGGACATGGGGATTCCCATGGTATTTATCGATATAAAACCTGCTTTTTCACTCCATTTGATAAAAACGTGATCTAAGTGTCTTACAGGTTTGTAGATTAACCAAATTATAATTTATTTTCGCTGGATGGAACTAGGGTGTGCGGCTTTAATAACTTCCAATATTAGCGATCTTAATTCGAAAGTAAGCTACTTGGAATTTAAAATCGTATGTGTAATTAGTCGTTCATCCTCATGCCATTCAACAAGCCTGCCATGTCCTACAGGAATTCCAAATATTAGTTTTAAAAAGAAGTTTGTTTTGTTTAACGACACCACTAGAGCACATTGATTTATTAATTATCGGCTATGGGATGTTTTTGACAGTCATAGAGAGAAAACCCGCTACATTTTCCATTAGTAGCAAGAGATCTTTTATATGCACTATCCCACAGACAGGATAGTACATACCACGGCCTTTGATATACCAGTCGTGGTGCACTGGCTGGAACGAAAAATAGCCCAATGGCTGTGTGTGTGTGAGAGAGAGAGAGAGAGAGAGAGAGAGAGAGAGAGAGAGAGAGAGAGAGAGAGAGAGAGAGAGAGACACACACACACACACAGACAGACAGACAGCGATATAGAGAAAGAGAGACAGACAGATAGTGGGAAGAGGGAGGAGGGAAGGAGGGAAAAAAGAGAGGGGTTGAAGGGAGGAAGAAACTCCCCCTTTCCTCTTCCTCTTCCCTCCCCGCTATTCTGTGTGTGTTACCTGTGCTGTGTATTATACACGTATGTACCTGCATTGTCCACTAAACGTGGAATCGTTTACAGTGGTAAACAATGGACCGGACAGGATGTAGGGCGAAATGGATCTAAATCATTGTCGTGTGTTGTAGTACAGTGGTAGATCGCCGCAAACCTACATTGCATCGGGGAAAAAAGAGACATTTTTTTTAACGAGACGTCAGAACATTTTCAATGACAGTAGTGTTTAAGAGGAGGAGAGAAGGAGGGAAGTAGAGAGAGAGAGAGAGAGAGAGAGAGAGAGAGAGAGAGAGAGAGAGAGAGAGACTGAGACATAGAGACAGAGACAGACGGAGAGAGACAGAGAGAAAGAGACTGAGACAGAGAGACTGAGAGAAAAAGAGAGAGGAGAGAGAGACAGAGAGAAGAGAGAGAGAGAGAGAGAGAGAGAGAGAGAGAGAGAGAGAGAGAGCGCATTCAATGAAATAAGCAAGATCGACACTGATTGCTCTGTGACGAAGGCTTGAAACTGATTGTTCTATGACGCATATGTTAATTGCAAACGCAAGCGCCGTAAACATGTTTTAGTTTAAAAAGACGTTTAAATTAATTTTAAATCTGGGGTTTTGAGTGTATGTCAGAAACAGAATGCTATATTCTGTCCGTTAGATATCAAGTATCTTACAATTCGTTGCTTGAAAACGTATGCAACTCGCTTTGTACCACAAATGGCATCTAAAGGCCATTCATGTAGTATTCTCTATATATCCACATATATAATAAGACACATATAATAAGAGAGGAAACCCGCATCCGTCTCTCCATGGGAAACTCTTCAATTAGCAGCAAGGGGTCGTTTATATACACCATACCATATACAGGGTAATACACACCATAGCCTTTGTTACACCAGTCGTGGAGCACTTGCTGGAACGAAAAATAGCCCATTGGACCCATCGACGGGATCGATTGTAGACCAACCGCGATTCAGGCGAGCGCTCTACCACTGGGCAACGTCCTGCCTCCCTCTAAACAAAATTCACTTAACAGCATCTACCAAAATATCGGATTGATTTATTGATTATTAAAATTAGTATTATTTATTTGATTTCATTGTTGTGTTAATATTGTGACATACATTATATTGAAATGGTGGCGATACAATGTCATAAATAATAGTGGATCTACATTTGTTAGGACCGTGGCCAGTTGTCACTTTGGCCCATGTTGACCATATGCGTTTCAGGAAATGGAAATAATGTGTGTTTTGGCTTCAACAATAGAATAGTTTGTGTGTAATTAATATCTAAATCTGCACTATTTCCGGGTTAGTACTCACGTTTCACCGTGACTGCTACTGTAATATGAACTTGCAAAAGAAAACCCCCAAAACACGAAAACAACAACAACAAACTAACTTTCTCTAGAACATCATCTACATTATTAAATTGTTAAACATGTTAAATTGATATGAAATACATTTGGTAATTTGGGTAATATAGTCTTAGAGAGGAAACCCGCTACATGTTTCCATTAGTATCAAGGGATCTTTAATTTGCACTATTCCACAGACAGGATAGCACATACATGTATCACGGCCTTTGATATACCAGTCGTGGTGCACTGCCTGGAACGAGAAATGGCTCAATTAAGTTAGTAAATAAATAAATAGAGTGAGAGATCGACTAATTATATCTGTATATATCTTGAATATGTGTCAACTGAGGGGGGGGGGGGGGGGGGGGGGGAGAAACAGAGAGACGGACATCTATATTAAAAAAGACCAGCAGATAAAGATAATTATGGAGCCAATAAATAAATAAATCGTAAATAAATAAATCATAAATAAAATAAAATAAAATAAATAAATAAATAAATAAATAAATAAATAAATAAATAAATAAATAAATCAAATTTGATTTTACTTGTATCACCCCGAAGTTAAAATAATGGAAGATTCCGTTCGGTTTATTAAAGGGAAGCAACTCTATCTAGTATAGCTTAAACAGAGTACTGGGTCTTGCAGAAATGATGAAAGGAGGATTTTAACAAAGTTGTTAGTTTTTCTTTAGTCCTAGTCATGGTTGGTGCTATAGGTATACCCTCCCATCTACCACGTCGTGCGCCTTTCCTTACACTGATAATTGGTAAGATCGGTAACTTGGAATTAGGAGTTTAGCGAGTTTATTTAATTACATTATTGATGGCAGAATTTAGTCCTTCAACCCTCACACCACCCCGACACGCACACAGGCCTACAGGCACACGCACACGCACAATTATTAGTTTTAAAATATAGGGTTACAGGACACTGGCTAATTTGGTGCATTTTTGTGCACTGGTGTGCGGTTGTTTTGTTTTGTTTTGTTGGGTTGTTTGTTTTTTGTGGGTCGGGGGGGGGGGGGGGGGGGTATTATTTTTAATATTTTTTTTAATTAGGGTGTTTTGGGTTAATTTTTTTTGTTTTAAGACCAGTTTGGTGAAAATGTCCTTTTCTTCGAAGCATACAGGTATACCACCCTAAGCTTACTTTTGTCGGAACCCCCCCCCCCCCCCCCCCGCAGACATCCAATAGTTGATGAGTGTGCTCAAGTGGTTTCATTAAACAAATCATTTAATTTTAACTTTCATGATGGAAATTAAAGATCAGGCCTGTGTCCTCGCCCTCACCGTCACCCCCACCCCTACCCCACTAGAGGATGAAAATGTTTGGAATTTTTGTCATACTTTCTACGGTATAAATAAAGGTAAACAAAATTGCTTATGCCCCTCCCCCCACTATAGAGGCTGTGACCCTCCACTAGAGGTTAATTGTGCCTCTTGACCACCCCCAATCCCCCCACACACACACACACACACTCAGACACACCCTACCCCAGTTTTGATACCGTCCTACAGGCCTGAACATATCTCACTAGTTTGCCAGACCAGTTCCAGTAAAAAAAGAGTTACAGTACTAGTCCGCTAAAATGTCTGTAGACCGTTTAGTTCATCATAGGCGTCTTAAAGTTGTCAGAATGGTGCTGTTTTACATAATCCATTTTTCATTCACCCATTAAGTTTCGGACATAATTTGCATGATCATGACAGGTTATGCAAAAACAAAATGGGTTATCAGAATTTGGTTTTGTTTTGTCTAACCCGTAAATGGTTCATGTGCCAATTTTGTATTCTCATACGAAGGGCCGGATTTAGACTGTGGGGGGGGGGGGGGGGGGGGCACTTCATGTTCGGGGACCCTTCAACATAGAAATTAAAATACATGACAAATAAAAACTAATTTTATAATTATTGTATTTTTTCTGTAAAGGAAGTCCTTTGTCTGGGGGGGGGTCCCTCTGGCAGGGGGGCCCTGAGCAATTGACCCCTTTACCCCCTTATAAATCCAGCACTGCTCATAGGCCTCCCATATATCAGCCTAAAGGACAATTTAATATTGCTATATAAATTTAAGATTGTTTTTGTTGGGTTTTTTGGTCTGTAAATTAATTGTTTTGATATTATACAAGTGTATTATACAAGTGATTATGTATTAAAACTACAACAGATTCCCTTTATTTTGATACTAATTAAAATGGGTGAAATAAGAGTAATAAAGTAAATTGACAAACTGTTGATCATATATTTTTTTAACTTACTAACTTGAGCTGGGTGGTATACCGTATATACCATTTGGTGTCGGTACATTGTCAATACTGATTTACCGTACCAAGCAAATTACTAACTTGAGCTGGGCGGTATACCGTATATACCATTTGGTGTCGGTACATTGTCAATACTGATTTACTGTACCAAGCAAATTACTAACTTGAGCTGGGCGGTATACCGTATATACCATTTGGTGTCGGTACAATGTCAATACTGATTTACCGTACCAAGCAAATTACTAACTTGAGCTGGGCGGTATACCGTATATACCATTTGGTGTCGGTACATTGTCAATACTGATTTACCGTACCAAGCAAATTACTAACTTGAGCTGGGCGGTATACCGTATATACCATTTGGTGTCGGTACAATTGTCAATACTGATTTACTGTACCAAGCAAATTACTAACTTGAGCTGGGCGGTATACCGTATATACCATTTGGTGTCGGTACAATGTCAATACTGATTTACTGTACCAAGCAAATTACTAACTTGAGCTGGGCGGTATACCGTATATACCATTTGGTGTCGGTACAATGTCAATACTGATTTACCGTACCAAGCAAAGTACTAACTTGAGCTGGGCGGTATACCGTATATACCATTTGGTGTCGGTACAATGTCAATACTGATTTACCGTACCAAGCAAATTACTAACTTGAGCTGGGCGGTATACCGTATATACCATTTGGTGTCGGTACAATGTCAATACTGATTTACTGTACCAAGCAAATTACTAACTTGAGTGGGCGTATAACCAAACCATTTTGGTATTGAAAAATGTTATCCTGCCATTTACTGTACCAAGCAACTAAAGTACCAAAATTTTGGTATTGAAAAGATGAGAGAGATGAGGGCCTTGTGTATGGAATTTTATTTTATTTAGATGAAATTGGTGGGTAAGACTTAAATCGGGCATGCATTTAAAGCCGAGAATATTGAAAATACCGCTCAATATCAGTATCGATATTGGTATTGATATCGGTATTTTATCAATACCAAATACTGTACCGATACCGAGATAAATCACCCCCAAAATACAGATACCAATACCAAACCTGAACTTTCAACGCTGCCCAGCTACAATGTAATTACTAACTTCTTAAATCACTGAATCATCTGCTAGTTTTTTCTTGCTCTCTTTCCTTCCTTTATCCTTTCCCTTCTTTTCAGTCATCAGGATTTTGAAAAAGTTTAGCAATTTTGTTTTTAATACTTTAATACTTTTTTCGGTGTTTGAGTTTGTTTTGTTTAACGACACCACTAGAGCACATTCATTTATTAATCATCGGCTTTTGGATGTTAGATATTTGGTAATTTTGACATATAGTCTTAGAGAGGAAACCCGCTACATTTTTCCATTAGTAGCAAGGGATCTTTTATATTCACAATCCCACAGACAGGATAGCACATACCACGGCCTTTGATACACCAGTCGTAGTGTACTGGCTGGAACGAGAAATAGTCCAGTGGGGATCGATCCCAAACCGACCACGCATCAAGTGAGCGCTTTACCACTGGGCCACATCCTGCCCCTTTTATCGGTGTTAAAGTCAAGTGTTTTTGATATTATACAAGTATACACATCAAGCCTGTATGAACGATAAGTGGAGCAGGGCATTGGGGGAACAACAGCTAGTGGAGGGTCACACCTTCCATAGTGGAGGACACAAGCCATATTTTTACATTGACCCCTTCCCCCCCACACTCTCTCCCCTGGTTCCTATGGGTCTGTACATATACATTAGAGGGGTGGGACGTAGTCCAGTGGGGAAACGCTCGTTTGATGCATGGTCAGTCTAGGATCGATCCCCGTCAGTGGGCCTTTTGGGCTATTTCTCGCTCTAGCCATTCACCACAAATGGTATATCAAAGGCTGTGGTATGTGCTATCTTGTCTGTGGGATGGTGCATATAAAAGATCCCTTGCTACTAATGGAAAAAAATGTAGCGGGTTTCCTCACTGTGACTATGTCAAAATGACCATATGTTGGACATCCAATAGCGGATGATTAATAAATCGGTGTGCTCTAGTGGTGTCGTTAAACAAAACAAACTTTTATATACATTAGGGTAATTATACGTATAACATAAAATGTATATAAAACTAATGTGATATTCAATATGGATATAATTATGTGTGAACATGTTCATTATGTAATTAATGTAATAAAACACTAATTCAAGACCTCTAACATTGAGTTTGCTCTTGTATCCTGCATGGAACGATTATAATAATGAAAAAATAATGATAATAAAACTCCTCATTTCAGAATTTCCCCCACACTAGCTACTCATCTATTTTAGAAGGTGGAAGGGGAGGTTGGGATGGGGTGGGGTAAAACAAAAACAAACACTATAATTTTAACAATCATCAGACTAAAAAAACCCAACTAAAATTGTGCCAATCTTTCCTCCACCCAAGATTACATGTAGTCTTAAAACGGAACTAATTACAAAAAACAGAAACCTTTGAGCATTAACAAAATGGAGAGAAAATCTTTATCTTTAGCAGTACAAATGGTTTATGTCGATTCGTTGTGCAATTTTATCAGGAGCTGTCTTGCAGAAAGTAGCATTTTCAAGTGGCCTTTTCTGTTCTGCATCTTTCTCAATCAAATGGCTTTTGGTTTTTTTGTAGTTTATTTTCTCTTTCAAAGCTAACCCCAGTGCAGTTGTTGCTGCAGTTTTCTCTTTCTAATTGTTTCTGACTGTACCCATTTGGTCTGTGCATAAGTTATTCAAGTGCGGAATCTTAATAGAATCAGTGGAGGAACCGGAGGGGTGGCAGGAGGAGTTATATAGGGAGCAGGCATGGCAGAGTTTGGGGGGGGGGGTTGGGGGGCTAATTCTGAATCAAAAATATTGGTAGTAAATCTTTAGGCAGACACGAATTTTACTTGTAGAATGCAGGAAATTGCATTTCAGGAATTTTATGGGGGAGCATACATACCCCCGATCCTCCCTAGAAACTTTGCTTTGTGCCACTAATCAATATCTACATGCTTCTGCCGTGCCTGGGGAGGGGATGCAGCTCAGGGCGGAGTATTGTGAGTAAAACACTCACCTAGGAGAGTGAAATTCTGCTGCGATGATTCAACTTCAGATTATCTTGTCCCACCTGCCTGTCATTATGACAGGTGTATTGATGATGAAAACTATAAGCATAAACTTCGTCTTTCAAACTGTGTTTGTGATTCACACGTAATAATGGCAGACAGCTGAAGTTGCCAGAGGTAGAGGCAGAACGTAGCCCAGTGGTAAAGCATTCTCTTAATGTGCGGTTGGTCTAGGATCGATCCCCATCGGTGGGCCCATTGGGCTATTTCTTATTCCAGCCAGTGCACAACGACTGGTGTAACAAAGGCTGTGGTATGTACTATCCTGTCTGTGGGATGGTGCATGTAAAACATACCTTACTGCTAATTGAAAAGAATAGCCTATGAAGTGACCACAGTGGGTTTCCTCTCTCAATATCTGTGTGGTACTTAAACATATGTCTGACGTCATATAGCCGTAAATAAAATGTGTTGAGTACGTCGTTAAATAAAAAACATTTCATTTGATGACCAAAGCTATAAGCATAAACTTCGTGTTTCACACTGTGTTTGTGATTCATACATAGTAACGGAGTGAATTCGCCCGAGGTATATTGTGAATGGAATATCAAACAAACAGAGTGTTTGGCCAATTCGTTGATCAACGTGTTTTAAATTTACACACAGACAGAAAGCTTCATGACACACCAAATTGTTCTGATTGTTTACTTTATGATCATGACCATGTGTTTGTGTGCTATATTAAAATAAATATAAATAATAATAATTTTAAAAATAATAAAAAGACAGAGCTTATTCTGTTCTCTATAAATCATGAAATTGTTTTTTTAAAATTATTTCTTGACAATCGTAATGTTTTTTTTCCTGCAAAATTAATGCTTTCTTTTTAAATAAAGTGTTTTATAAGGTACACAATGGAAAAGGTGTTACTGTTTAGATATATATTTTACGATGATAATATTCGGTTGTTAAATTTTCACTTCGAATTTGATCTCTTGGAGAGCACATTTGTTTTCGCAGTCACCATATTACTGATTAATTCCCAGAAATCAAAGTTTTTGTTTAAAATTCTTTCATTCGCATGTATCCAAATGAATACTTAATATGTTTCCTGGTGAATAACAAATCGAGTAGGCTAGTCCTTTTGTATCTAGTAGCAAACGGCCTAAATGTATATTTTATTTCAACTTATTTTTGTGCTTGTATCCAATCAAGGTTCAAGCATGCTGCCCTGGGCACACACCTCAGCTATCTGGGCTGTCTGTCCTGGACAGTGGGTTAGTTGTTAGTGGTTAGTGAGAGAGAAGAGGGTGTAGTGGTCTTACCCCTGCCCATTGAGTCGGTAAAACTCTCTCTGGGTGGGAGCCGGTACTAGACTGTGAACCCTGTACCTACCAGCCTTAATTTATGTTCTATGGCTTAACCACAACACCACTGAGGCCGGCTGTAAATGTAAAGAGCTGCTTTGCAGCCAGTACTCTCTCCCTGGTCTTTTAATGAATCGAACCATCCATCCTGTGATGGGCCTAAACAAAGGGATTGTTTCATGGAACCCTGACCAGCTTGCAAATAAGGATGAGGAATTTTTGTTGTTGTTTCTTTTGTTTGGGTTTTTGTGGGGGGGTTTTAAATTTTAATGGAGTATAAAAAAAAGTTTTTTTTTTTAAAATGACAAGGCTCCATGTTAACATTTTTAGCTAGGTGTTTCATTGTAGATGATAGCTTACTTCAAAATGTGTTTGTGCTCATACCATTAATTAGTTGATTGGGAACCGGCCACTTTTGTCGGTTAAAATATACATCAAAGTATATTAATACCCTTAGTTAGCAAGAGGCCATGTTTAACACTGGTCCTGGGATGGTGTATTGTGTGGCCGACGGGCCTCTTCCACCCCACCCCCCCCCATTCCTCCCCTCCCCATCCTCCACACTGAAGTCTTCGATGGGATGCAAATGTTTTTATTTCTTATTTAATATGTGAATTGATCAAATATTGTAAAGATTTAAAAAATAGAAATTACCCCTGGCTTTCCATACTCACAGTAAGCATGTTTGAACCTTGGAAAGAAAACCCAGTTAAAATCCCTCTCAAGTGAACAACTAACTAAGACAGATCAAACATTATCATTGTGCAATTCAACATAAAATGTGTCCAAAATGTACTGGGTATGAATCGTCCAGAGACGAAACAAAATGGGTAAGAATCGTCTTGGGTATTAAACGGTAGTGTGTACGAATCATCCAGGGACGAAACAAAATGGGTACGAATCGTCTAGGGTATAAAACGGTAGTGTGTACCAATCATCCAGGGATGAAACAAAATGGGTACAAATTGTCTAGGGTATAAAATGGTAGTGTGTACGAATCATCCAGGGACGAAACAAAATGTGTACAAATTGTCTAGGGTATAAAATGGTAATGTGTACAAATCATCCAGGGACGAAACAAAATGGGTAAGAATCGTCTAGGGTATTAAACGGTAGTGTGTATGAATCGTCCAGGGACGAAACAAAATTGGCATGAATCGTCTAGGGTATAATGCAGTATAGTGTGTACAAATCGTCCAGGGATGAAACAAAATTGGCATGAATCGTCTAGGGTATAATGCAGTATAGTGTGTACGAATCGTCCAGGGATGAAACAAAATTGGCATGAATCGTCTAGGGTATAATGCAGTATAGTGTGTAAGAATCGTCCAGGGACGAAACAAAATGGGTACAAATCGTCTAGGGTATTAAATGATAGTGTGTATGAATCGTCAAAATGGGTATGAATCATCGTGTAACCCTCTGCATGCATAAAAACAAATTACTGGTTAATAGCTGATGATACATACATGTAGTTAAACATTTAAATTTGTTTAATTTTCATGTCTTTCAGTTTATGAACTGACCTGGCACCATCCATGAGGAATTGACAATTTGAGAGAAGTGAAAGTGAAAGTGAAAGTTTGTTTAATGACACCACTAGAGCACATTGATTTTTGAGAAGTGAAAGACCGATGGATTTTCACAGGTGAGAGTTTGGTACTAACAGCAGGGTTTCGGGTTGGTTCACATTATAAACAGTGCCAACTATGTCAACATTATGATGACCAATAGTACATTGTGTATTGTAAAAACTAAAAAAGTTTTTAAAAATTACAAGGCTCGATGTTAACATTTTTAGCTTGGTGCCTCATTCTCTTGCCTCAACTAAGAAAAATAAGAGCATCATTTTTATTTTAGGAGCAACATTTTGACTTATAAAAATGTAAAATTAACAGTAATTTATGACAATGTTCTGAACGTTTAAGATTGTAAGCACCTGTTTACGTGTTGATAACAAAGTATTTTAAAGGTATGCATTACTGTAGAAATATTTCACTGTGTTTAGAAGCCAGTTATGTATTTCACATGCTTTTCTTCACGTACTGTAATCAGTCAAGAACTTCATCAGTTTTGATAAAAAGATTACAAGTACCGTATTTTCTTTAATAAGCATCTGGGTGCTTATGCATGTCAAAATGGTCGCAGACTGGACGCTTATTGGAGACCGGCACTTATTGGAGACCAGCCTTTATATTTTTAAAACAAATTTTAGAAATTAAAGCCAAAAACTACAAACTTGCAATTTTATTTATTTTTTAACTTTAACTTTAACAAAACAAGGAACATAATATTATTTGTCCACATACATGTAAAGTGCCTAGCGTCAACGTCATTGCTGGAAGAGGCCAGGGATATACATTTTCGGCTGTCTTATTGAAGGCCCGGCGCTCATTAGAGACCCTGCATTTATTTTGTTGCAAAGTGTTACAGACCCGGCGCTTATTGGAGGCCGGTGCTTATTTGATGAAATGCTGTAGAGAGAGGGACAAGACCATATGTAAATTAAACTACCTGTGTTAGATGTTATATACCGTAAGTACATTGTAACTGCTTTTGGCTGTAAACGCAATGGAATAACTCCTACTACAATAATATGGTCAAAGTTCAGGTCACATGATGTGATTAAAGCAATTTATGATAATTGTATTTGTGAGCCCCGTATGATTAGTTTAAATTTACATAAAATGAGATTGAAACTATACTCAGTGTTCGAGATTAACGGTATCCCGATATCCCGAGGATACCAGAATTTAATTTTGGATACCAGACTTCAATAACCCAGTATCCCACCAGGATACCACATAATGCTGTTGGGTTTCTTTAATCCTGCGTTTTAATTTTCGCTGAAACAATAAAAGTAGTAATTTACTGGTGAAGTTAAGTAACAGTATCGTCCAAGTTTGTTACGATGTTATTTATCAATTTCATTTAAGTGGGATACTAAATTCTCAGGTAGGATACCAGATTTTGAAATGTTAGTATCCAACAGGGATACTGCCCAAAATTTTCAATCTCGAACACTGATACTACCTTATATCTTCGCCTATAAGTCGATCTCGGCTATAAGTCGAGTCCCTAATTTCAAGCCCTGAAAACATATTTTTTTATTGACCCGTTTATAAGTTGCCATGAAAAACAACTTATAAATATTGAAGTATTTCTTATTTTCAGCACATATGAGAACAATAATGTACAATATTTGAACAAAAGAAAATTATTTTACAAACTTCGGTTTTCACGTTTTGTACATGATACATCGCAATCAAACTATATGGCATCAAAACGAAATATTCCCTTATTAGATAGTGAAAGCTGTTTGGCTGTTACCGTATGGCACTGTACAGCATGGTTTTGTGCACAGACAACAACTTTATTTATTAACACTGACAACAGATCACTACGATAAAACTGAAAGTACATGTATCATCATCGGTTTATCACATGTTTTTCCGCCATATTAATACATGTAAGGGGGATAACTCTGGAAAGTACACTGGATTTTGTACCAAATGATGTGTGTCCCTATTGCTCTAGTGAACTGCAGAGATCAGTCTAAGTTATTTTAAGGGAAAGCTCAGTAATATTCATGAAGTCAATCACCGACAAAACATTGTTTGAACAACCATTAATTCTCGGGACCGGCGTGACGTCACACGGCCTAGTTACCGATCATCCGGGTCTTTGGGGGTGAAGCCTTAGTGATTACTGGTTTACATAGAATAAAGTTATCATATTAACCTTTTTGCATACCTTGCATATTGTCATTTATTTTCTGTAGCTAACACATAGTTGCAGCATGACTTATGAGTATTATAGCAGCTTGGGTTGTCATATAATAGAAACAAACAACGGGAATCTGAATTAGTATAATCTATATTTAGTACCGATGTGTTTCCATGTACTTTGAATGTCGAGGGGACGGCAGGTTGGGCAGAATATAATTTTTGTTGATGCAGTTTTCAGGTAATGTTAATTATAAATTTTAACAATTTTGAAATGATAAGATAATTATTAATATAATAATTATGATGTGGGCTACAAAATATATAATTTGTATTTATAATAAAATTTGTATGTATGATTAAGTTAATTATTTTTATGATTTAATAATTGTTTTATTTCCAAATAGTATGTAATAATAAAACAATAGCAAAGTTGTTACTTTACAACTTCAAAATTACAATAGTATTATTCTCATATACCGGCCTCGGTGGCGTCGTGGCAGGCCATCGGTCTACAGGCTGGTAGGTACTGGGTTCGGATCCCAGTCGAGGCATGGGATTTTTAATCCAGATACCGACTCCAAACCCTGAGTGAGTGCTCCGCAAGGCTCAATGGGTAGGTGTAAACCATTTGCACCGACCAGTGATCCATAACTGATTCAACAAAGGCCATGGTTTGTGCTATCCTGCCTGTGGGAAGCAGAAATAAAAGACCCCTTGCTGCTAATCAGAAGAGTAGCCCATGTAGTGGCGACAGTGGGTTTCCTCTCAAAATCTGTGTGGTCCGTAACCATATGTCTGACACCATATAACCGTAAATAAAATGTGTTGAGTGCATCGTTAAATAAAACATTTCTTTCTTATTCTCATATCTTATTATATAGATGTAATGGCAGTTATAACGTTCCTCTGAATACATTCTTTTATTCTTAAAACAAAATACAGTTTCTTGAAATAATGAAATGCTTTTGTTTTTACAGATTGCAAAATTACCACATGATGTTGCCCTTCCTTACCGGTTGAATGTAGGCAAAAAGAAAATAGCAATAATAAAATATAGCCATCCTCAGACCTTGACATCTAGGGGGAGCAATATCTCTCTCTACTTACCCATCACCTGAGATTAGTTTCAAGGAGAATAATATATAGTTTCCTTTGGCATGTGAATTTATATACATGTAGTATCAATATGGTAATATTTTAAATCCCCCCCCCCCCCCCCCCCCCCATAAACTACGTTAGGGATCAAATAATCAGTTCCCTTGGTTATTTTCATGTCGAGGTCTACAACCAATGCAAATGTTTTAATAATAGGGTTTAACCTGGTATATTTAGTAATAAAACACAAAAACTTACCTGAGTAAATAATGGTTAATATATATATAATATTGGTGTTGTTTTATATCTAGTCACAATGGATATTGCAGATATTTTCTTGTTCAGTCTTGTACTGGAATTGTTATTGCAATTCAATTTAAATAATATCTACAAAACTAATTTTTAATAGTATACAGCTGGAGAAAGGAGGCAAATATGGTTGTTAATAAACTGATCTATATCGGTATGCCTTCTACTAGACTACACATATTTAACCTAAGTTGCTTTTAACCCTGGTTAAATTACCTCATGTAGATGCACTTATGTAGCATATTCAAGGAAAATATATGAATGAGATGGTTAAATGCTACATTCTCCATGTCAAACAGTGTTTTCAAAATGGAAAACTAATATCAGATATGGCAGTTGACCATTCATTTTATTGCAGGTAATTTCTAAAGCAGATTACACACACAAACACATACACACACAAGCATACAAACACACACACTGAACTGTAGAATACCATGAAACTACATATATATGTAAAATGGTAAGTCCTCTAACTTGAACAAGCAAAATCTACAAATGTACCACAACCACCAAATTACATTGATCCACATATGTATTTATAGATTTATGTGTATGTATGTATGTATATATATATATGTATGTATATATATATATAGATAGATAGATAGATAGATAGATAGATATAGATATATATACTGAAACAAAGGCACACACATTATTTACCCTCTGCACCAAAGTAAATACTAAACACGCGGAGAGCTCACAGAGAGAGAGAGGTTGGGGGGGGGGGGGGGGGGGGTGGGGACTACCTATATTTTCTTACTGCAGGCCTGCTACAGACACATTTGCAATTTTTTTAAATTATAATTAAAGTTAAAACAAGAATTTAGGCCTATATTATAATTATTATATGTGTGTAATTTAGCAGTATAAACTTTTATTTTAAAATTAAAAAATAAATAAATAAGATGTAGTATGGCAAAATAAATACAAGTATAGATAATATCCAAGCAACTAAGATTAAATGAAAAATAATGACCACACAAATTTAATGATAAAGGAATATACTGTTTATTCAAGAACTGGATGCATCGTTTTGTTGGGGGTTTTTTCATGGAAGACGATGGAATTGTGTATTTTATTTACAGTATAATGTGGGATTTTTATCACTGCACATGCTTTAACCATTTTGTTTGCTAAATTAATCTCTGTTGGTGTCAACAAGCAACAACATTAAAGTCAACGTAGTCGCATTCTGTGAGGGAAGCCATGGAATTCCATCAGGTTTGTCGTTTTAATGACCCTACCCACAAGCGGTGCCTAGTTTCTTCTTTTGGAAATTTGTAAAACGATATATTTTTTTAACATCATGTTATGGTTTATGCAGCCAACTGCACAACATGTTTTAGGCATCGTGACCATTAACTGTTGTAAATGATCGACCAAAGTTGCCTCATTTCACTGTCAAACCATACGTAACTAAGGAGAAGCTTCACTGCATCACGTGATAAACAATGGCAGCGAGGGGTCGAAGTACCCGTATGTTCGGTTCTGAGAATGCCAGTGACCAGATTTCAAAATAAACTCAGGCAACCGGTAGTTAGTATTGTTTACATTTTTGCTATTAGTGATGACTGTTATTTTAACTAAGTCGACTGTTGTCTTGGCATGTGAGTGAGATCGCACGCCTTCTCGCATAACCAAAACCACAAATTATTTAATATAGGAAAAGATGAAAACATTTACATTCGGGTTAGGAATCATGTATGTTTACAGGGATCTCACTAAAACTTGGGAATGAAAAACCCAAAACAGCCTCTTTTGGGTGAATGCCATCTTTTACCCTTTTATAAGTCGACCCCCCAAGTTATAAAATAAATTTTGGGTGAAAATCAGAGCGAAGATATACGGTCGCAGTGTCTAGAGATAAATGTGGGAAGAAGCAAGATTGACGCCATGTGTATTACAAATAAATTTCAAACCATGATTTAAATGGTATTAATCCCAGGCATCCGAGCCTCGCAAATGGATCATTGAAAATCCTGAGTTACAAATATCAGCCAGCCATCGCATATGGATATTCATATGCCAAAACATCTATTCATATCATCCATATTCATATCATCCATATTCATATCATCCATATTCATATCAGCCATATTCATATCAGCCATATTCATATCAGCCATTTCACAATATATCAGCCATATTCATAGCCTCGCAGTGGATAAGTTTGAAAAAGCTGAGTTACAAAACTTATCAATAGCCTCGCAGTATGGGGATAAGTGAATGAAAAACAACACAGCCTCTGGGGAATGCCATGATGCCAAATATCAGAGCCTCGCAGTGGATAAGTGAAAACCTGAGTTACAAATATCAGAGCCTCGCAGTGGATAAGTGAAAACCTGAGTTACAAATATCAGAGCCTCGCAGTGGATAAGTGAAAACCTGAGTTACAAATATCCGAGCCTCGCAGTGGATAAGTGAAAACCTGAGTTACAAATATCCGAGCCTCGCAGTGGATAAGTGAAAACCTGAGTTACAAATATCCGAGCCTCGCAATGGATAAGTGAAAACCTGAGTTACAAATATCAGGGCTCGAACTTAAGAATTTGTCTTCCACAACCATATGTGTTTATTAATTACCACAAGTGAAATGACCCACCGACAGCAAGTTTGACCCTGCCTATATACGCCAGTTTTTATTAATTACCACAAGTGAAATGACCCACCGACAGCAAGTTTGACCCTGCCTATATACGCCAGTTTTTATTAATTACCACAAGTGAAATGACCCACCGACAGCAATTTTGACCCTGCCTATATACGCCAGTTTTTAAAAACGTCACTTTTACAGCAAATAAACATGACTGAAAGGTTATTACAACATAGTTTGCTGTATGTAGACATATTTGTAGACATATTTCAAATGTACAAATGTTATACATTGGTAGATAATGTACACCAGGTGTATACATTTTGCCATCATTGACAAGCTTTACCAATGACACTTTTATATCTCAACAACTGCAAGAGTGCATCATTAAATAAAACAATCACCATCATTAAGTTTGAGCCCTGTACATGTCTATGTTTTATTGTATGCACCAAATGGCTGTAGATTAAAACAGTGAAGAAAATTCCTTTTTTTCTATCTATCTGTTTATTTATCCATCTATCTTTTTATTCATCCATCTGTCTGTCCATCCATCTATTTGTTTATTTATCCATCTCTCTGTCTGTCCATCCATCTACTCTGATTATTCATCCATCTGTCTGTCTGTCGATCCATCTGTCTATTTATCCATCTGTCTGTCTGTCCATCCATCTACTCTGATTATTCATCCATCTGTCTGTCTGTTCATCCACCTATCTGATTATTCATCCATCTGCAGTCTTCACCAGGAAAGGTGAATCATCATTTGCCCTCCCCTCCATTCTCACCTTACTGGAGATTTACAAAGCTATCTTAACGTTACAACATTGTGAAACCATTGTAGACTATGGTGGCGTTTTTATATTTCATTTCATTTCAACTTATTTCCGTGCTTGTATCCAACTATGGTTCAAGCATGCTGTCCTGGGCTCACTTCAACTATGTCCAGGACAGTGGGTTAGTTGTTAGGGTTACTAGTAGTGAGAGAAAAGAGGGTGTAGTGGTCTTACACCTACCCAATGAGTGTGAGTCAGTACTGGGCTGCGAACTCAGTACCTATAAGCCTTATGTCCGATGGCTTAACCACGTCACCACCGAGGCCGGTTGGCATCACTATAGCACATGTCTTAGTGACATCATAGTCTATGATGGTGTTACGATATATCATAGTGCTAAGATAACTTTGAAAATATGCTGGGCTTTATAGCAGGAACGTTTTAGGAAAGCAGCCTTGCAATAAACATTTTAGTAATTGTAATTCAAAACTTCATGTGTTTGCTCCCCTTGCTCCACTTTAGGACATTGAGTGATCTTAGCTGACCTTGATTTCGCTGATGGCAGCCACTGCATGCAGTCTCTATCTTATTTATCTGTCTGTCTGTCCATCCATTACCTGTCTGTGTCCATCTGTATGTCTCTCTGTTCACTGACCTGCATGCTAGCGCTTCTGTGCTGTCTTTAGTTTGCTTGGTCGCATTTTCTGCTAGAACACATCACATTGTGTTAGGTCCATGAATGGAAGTTTTAGAGTATTTAAGAGTATATATCCAGTGGTCAGTGCTCTGGTGTTGTCCCGTTTAATGATAGGTGTTTGTGGTGTGTGGGTGTATTGTGTTTAAACCTACATTTGTGTCCACTCTGCGGCGGTCAGTCATGTTGAAGATCGTGTCCAACAGACCCCATCATTAGGGCTGCAGATCGTGTGTCTTGACCATTCTACATGTGTGCCCATGTTTGACACAAACAGGACTTTCAATGAGATCGTGTTGTCAGATTTCCACAAATTACAGCTGGCTTCATTCATGCATTATTTAGGTATCTGTTTGGCAAACTGATTCACTATTTATGTACAACAAATTTTTCCAAAATAAATCAAATTGGAAAGGAAAGAAATACAGAGAAACCTCTGAAACGCAGACCCTCTGTCAACCGGAATTCCCTCAAAACAAGATGTTTTTCATCCATGGTCTTTTATCAAATATCATCTCAGAACATAACCTCTCAAAACCAGACCCTCTGTAAACCAGAATTCCCTCAAAACAAGATGTTTCTCATGGTCCCTTATTAAATATCACTTCAGAACATAACCTCTCAAAACCAGACTTTCATTAAAACCAGATTTGTTACTTGGGCCTATGGGTGTCTGTTAGAGCTGGGCGGTATATCGTCTATACCATTTGATATCGGTATCACGTCAATACCAATTTACCTCGGCCCATGGGTGACTGTTAGAGCTGGGTGGTATATCGTCTATACCATTCAGTATCGGTATCACGTCAATACCGATTTACCTAGGCCCATGGATGTCTGTTAGAGCTGGGAGGTATACCATATATACCAATTTACCTTGGTCCATGGATGTCTGTTACAGCTGGGCGGTATACCGTATATACCGATTTACCTGGGTCCATGGGTGTCTGTTAGAGCTGGGTGGTATACTGTATATACCGATTTACTTGGGTCCATGGATGTCTGTTAGAGCTGGGCGGTATACCGTATATACCGATTTACTTGGGTCCATGGATGTCTGTTAGAGCTGGGCGGTATACTGTATATACCGATTTACTTGGGTCCATGGATGTCTGTTAGAGCTGGGCGGTATACTGTATATACCGATTTACTTGGGTCCATGGGTGTCTGTTAGAGCTGGGCGGTATACTGTATATACCGATTTACTTGGGTCCATGGGTGTCTGTTAGAGCTGGGTGGTATACCGTATATACCGATTTACCTAGGCCCATGGGTGTCTGTTACAGCTGGGCGGTATACCGTATATACCGATTTACCTGGGTCCATGGGTGTCTGTTAGAGCTGGGCGGTATACTGTATATACCGATTTACCTAGGCCCATGGGTGTCTGTTACAGCTGGGCGGTATACCGTATATACCGATTTACCTGGGTCCATGGGTGTCTGTTAGAGCTGGGCGGTATACTGTATATACCGATTTACCTAGGCCCATGGGTGTCTGTTACAGCTGGGCGGTATACCGTATATACCGATTTACCTGAGCCCATGGGTGTCTGTTAGAGCTGGGTGGTATATCGTATATACCATGTGTGTCTGTTAGAGCCGGGAGGTATACCGTATATACCGATTTACCTGAGCCCATGGGTGTCTGTTAGAGCTGGGAGGTATACCGTATATACTGATTTACTTCGGCCCATGGGTGTCTGTTAGAGCTGGGAGGTATACCGTATATACCGATTTACTTGGGCCCATGGGTGTCTGTTAGAGCTGGGCGGTATACCATATATACCGATTTACTTGGGCCCATGGGTGTCTGTTAGAGCTGGGAGGTATACCGTATATACCGTATATACCGATTTACCTGGGTCCATGGGTGTCTGTTAGAGCTGGGAGGTATATCGTATATACTGATTTACCTGGGCCCATGGGTGTCTGTTAGAGCTGGGAGGTATACCGTATATACTGATTTACCTGGGTCCATGGATGTCTGTTAGAGCTGGGAGGTATATCGTATATACTGATTTACTTGGGCCCATGGATGTCTGTTAGAGCTGGGAGGTATATCGTATATACTGATTTACCTGGGTCCATGGATGTCTGTTAGAGCTGGGAGGTATATCGTATATACTGATTTACCTGGGCCCATGGGTGTCTGTTAGAGCTGGGCGGTATACCGTATATACCGATTTACCTGGGCCCATGGGTGTCTGTTAGAGCTGGGAGGTATATCGTATATACTGATTTACCAGGGTCCATGGGTGTCTGTTAGAGCTGGGAGGTATACCGTATATACCGATTTACCTGGGCCCATGGGTGTCTGTTAGAGCTGGGAGGTATATCGTATATACTGATTTACCAGGGTCCATGGGTGTCTGTTAGAGCTGGGAGGTATATCGTATATACTGATTTACTTGGGCCCATGGGTGTCTGTTAGAGCTGGGCGGTATATCGTATATACTGATTTACCAGGGTCCATGGGTGTCTGTTAGAGCTGGGCGGTATATCGTATATACTGATTTACCTGGGCCCATGGGTGTCTGTTAGAGCTGGGAGGTATATCGTATATACTGATTTACCAGGGTCCATGGGTGTCTGTTAGAGCTGGGCGGTATATCGTATATACTGATTTACCTGGGCCCATAGGTGTCTGTTAGAGCTGGGAGGTATATCGTATATACTGATTTACCAGGGTCCATGGGTGTCTGTTAGAGCTGGGAGGTATACCGTATATACTGATTTACCTGGGCCCATGGGTGTCTGTTAGAGCTGGGCGGTATACCGTATATACCGATTTACCTGGGCCCATGGATGTCTGTTAGAGCTGGGAGGTATACTGTATATACCGATTTACTTGGGCCCATGGGTGTCTGTTAGAGCTGGGAGGTATACCGTATATACTGATTTACCAGGGTCCATGGGTGTCTGTTAGAGCTGGGAGGTATACCGTATATACCGATTTACCTGGGCCCATGGGTGTCTGTTAGAGCTGGGCGGTATACCGTATATACCGATTTACCTGGGCCCATGGGTGTCTGTTAGAGCTGGGTGGTATATACCGATTTACTTGGGGCCATGGGTGTCTGTTAGAGCTGGGCATTATACCGTATATACCGATTTACCTGGGTCCATGGGTGTCTGTTAGAGCTGGGTGGTATATACCGATTTACCAGGGTCCATGGGTGTCTGTTAGAGCTGGGGGGTATACCGTATATACCGATTTACCTGGGCCCATGGGTGTCTGTTAGAGCTGGGCGGTATACCGTATATACTGATTTACCTGGGTCCATGGGTGTCTGTTAGAGCTGGGAGGTATACCGTATATACTGATTTACCTGGGCCCATGGGTGTCTGTTAGAGCTGGGAGGTATACTGTATATACTGATTTACCTGGGCCCATGGGTGTCTGTTAGAGCTGGGCAGTATACCGTATATACTGATTTACCTGGGCCCATGGGTGTCTGTTAGAGCTGGGAGGTATACCGTATATACTGATTTACCTGGGCCCATGGGTGTCTGTTAGAGCTGGGTGGTATATACTGATTTACTTGGGCCCATGGGTGTCTGTTAGAGCTGGGTACTGAGCATATCTGAAAAATGTTTCCTGCTATTTAGTAAAGCACTAAGACGATATCTGACAAATGCAAAATGGCTGAAAAGAAGAGCAGGAGAGGAGGCCTTGTGTATGGAATTTAATTTTATTTACATGATTTATCATCTTATGTGAAAATCACTCCCCACTATTATACTGTACATATTATATATAGACATACATGTATTTATTATGTATGCTGATGAGTAATAAAGACAATAAATAAAATTGAATTTAAAAAAAAATAGAGAAGAAATTAGCAGGTGAGACTTAACTCAAGTGACATTGTAGGTGGACAAGTGACATTGCAGGTGGACAAGTGACATTGTAGGTGGACAAGTGACATTGTAGGTGGACAAGTAGATTTCTAGATGTATTTGTCCAGTGGACTAGTAAAATCTTCTGCTTATTTCCATCACTGATGTCAACTATACAATAAATTAGCTTCCTACCTTTAATTTCCGATAGATTTTACCCACATTTTGTCCAGACAGAAATTGTGAGAAAAACATTAGAGTGAGACAAATTCTACATACTAGATGATAATCATGTCACCTAGCATCTCAACTTTGCTTAGATCTCCTAGGACAAAAAGCATGCAGTTTTTTGCTGTTTGCCTCCAAAGCATGTGACATAATTAATGTGACATCATCGCGATTGCTTTTATACCACAATGCATGTTATGACATTGTTAGATTATATCACACCTATTCAACCCTCTTGGAGAGTATTCCATAAAAAGGTAAAATAGCAGCCAGCACAACATTACATGCCTTTTGCCTTATGCAATCTTAGCAAAGTCGATATACTAGTAGGTGACTAGTAGGTGACATTGTTATCATCAAATATGTGGAATCTGTGTCATTGTAATGGTTTTTTCAAGATTTATGTCTATCAGTAATTAAAGGTAAGAGAATAATTTATCCTAGTTATTAACAATGTGGACTCCCCCCCCCCCCCCCCCCTTTTTTTTAAGTCATCACAGGATCCAGGGAGGATTCTGGAGGTATTGCACCTATCATAGGATCCGGGGAGGATACTTGAGGTGTGCACCTATCATAGGATCTGGGGAGGATACTTGAGGTATTGCACCTATAACAGGATCCAGGGAGGATACTTGAGGTGTGCACCTATCACACGATCCGTGGAGGATGCTTGAGGTATGCACCTATCACAGGATTTGGGAAGGATTATGGAGGTGTGCACCTATCACAGGATCCGGGGAGGATTATAGAGGTGTGCATCTATCACAGGATCCGGGGAGGATTATGGAGGTGTGCATCGATCACAGGATCCAAGGAGGATTCTGGAGGTGTGCACCTATCACAGGATCCGAGGAGGATTATGGAGGTGTGCACCTATCACAGGATCCGAGGAGGATACTTGAGGTGTGCATCTATAACAGGATTCGGGGAGGATACTTGAGGTGTGCACCTATCACAGGATCCAGGGAGGATTGTGGAGTTGTGCACCTATCACAGGATCCAGGGAGAATACTTGAGGTGTGCACCTATCACAGGATCCGGGGAGGATACTTGAGGTGTGCATCTATCACAGGATCTGGGGAGGATTGTGGAGGTGTGCACCTATCACAGGATCCGGGGAGGATTGTGGAGGTGTGCACCTATCACAGGATCCGGGGAGGATTGTGGAGGTGTGCACCTATCACAGGATCCAGGGGAGGATTGTGGAGGTGTACACCTATCAGAGGATCCAAACTTCAAAGTATTATGGGAACTTTTTGTATATTGCATGTTTGTCTACTTTGGAATTCAGAGGTGCCTTTTTTTGGACACATTACCCCCTCCCTAGAGAAATTCTGCAGTCATTTTGGCATCACTCCTGAGAAAAATACTCTACCTATGAGTTGCATCACAATTTCCACCACCACCCCCCCACCCCCCCCACCCCCAAAAAAAAGAAAAAAAAGAAGACGAAAAGAAATTCATAGATGGTGCACATTCATTGACTATTTCGGTATTCATTAGATTTATGCCCAATTAACGAGGTTTATTTCTCCAGCATGTTGTACAAGATGAAACATTAATTCTGTAAATCATAGCCTCAGCCTCTCGTCTTCTGGAGTTAAAAAGCAGAGTTATGTAAACTATGTTCTTATCCACATCGTCTTAAGTTTAATTAATCTAGAGTTACCAGCAAAATAGGTTGGACTTTTTTCTCTCCTATCTATCTAATGTGTTATTATAATTATCATGAGTACGAGATTAGCTTGCGTCTTCTATTTGTGTATTTAATTTATAACATATGTAAATTGTATGCACAGTTTATCATTCCTGGATTTGATATAGTAAGACTTCTAAAAGTCGGTACACACTCATTTGAGAGAAAGTTGTGTGATATTTATGGTATCATACAACAATATCCCACATTATTATGTTAAAAACATATTTAATCCACAGCCTTAATTCAGACCATGGGTGATTGAAAGAACATTAAAATCTAATTTTGCATAACCTGTCTTTTATTTGCAAATTGAATTGAGGACATCATTCGCGTGGATATAACAGGTTATCTGAAAAGGAAATGGGTTACATGAATTTATTTTTGTGCAACCCATAAATGGGTTATACAGATTTGTTAAATGTTTTTAATCAATTCTTTGTATGATATATATGGATTCTATACTATAATAATTCATGAAGTAATCTATGCTTACTGATCAGTATGGTGGTATGTAATGACAATCAAAAGTTTAAAAAAGGTTTTAACTCAGTAAAATAATTGAATACATTGATTTATTCTATTAAATTTATTCACCAATTCACTCATCTTCTCATTTATCAATCGATCCTCTCATGCCACTCAGCAACACCCACTCAGGGTATGCTCTTGAGATTTATTTTGATTGGCCAATCGGGCCACTCACAGCAACACTTTGACTCGCCTGTACAACTCTTGAATGGCCCACGACCAAATTTCGTTAAAAAAAAAAACTTACTCAAATTGCACTTTAAAAAACATGTTATCATATCATACAAATAATAATAACAACACAAAAAAGGAGACAGAACTTGTTTAGGTTTTATTACAAACTGTTGTAATTTAATTATAATTATTATGTTGTCACAGGATCCACACAGTCAAACATTTGGAATGTTTTACCAAAGTTCAGTCTTGGAATGAATACGGTGCTTTTATGACCATATGACGAGGAATTAAAAAAAAAAAAAAATACTAAGCTGACAGCAATCTATACAAACAATAATCACATCCACTAGAGAAATAAACACAGAAGTTAAAGGCATAATCACTCGCATATGCACAGGCAATGATGGCTGTTGTTGACATTGTTCGCAGTGACGATTGGGTGTTTGGTATATGATACTCGGTATATTCCGTAAGAAACGAAAACTTTCCAGCACAATTAACTTCGGAAAACTTCAGGCTCCTAAACAAAACATTTCTCAGGTCCCTGGCATCCAGAGACGGGACTTGGGATAGACATGCTCGAAACCTTAGTGGTATAGGAGCATGATAAAAGTTACAAGACAAGATAAACAAAATCTTTCTGTAAAACATAGCATAGCAGAATGTGACGAGTTGTTCCAATTGTAACTAAATGGAAAGTTAAGACAGACATGGCCAAGGTGTTCCGATTGAACCTATGAATACATTTACGTGGCCTAGGTTTTCCGAGTATGTAATCAAAACCCGGCTGAGGCATTCCGAATGGCTTTAGACTGTTCGATAGACTGGGGAAGTGGTCACTATTATGTCCTTTATGGGTTTAGTTGTGCAGATACTAATAGGAAACCAGTTGAAAACAATAAATAAAAAATAACTTTCCGATCTCTTACAGACATTAGTTATTTGCATTTTGATACATAATACAATATGCAGAAATTTTCGGTCGCCAGGTGGGCGACACGTGATAAGGTTTTGACTTGCCTGACGCTATTTTGACTCACCATGGGCGAATGGGCGACCGTAAAGTGCACACCCTACCCACTTATCCATCAACTTATCCATTAACTTAGCCATCCATGCATCCTTCCATCCATCCATCCATCCATCCATCCATCCATCCGTCCATCTCTTCATCCATCCATCCATTCACATATCCATTAATTTACCATCTTATCCATTCATCCCTTCATCCATCTATCCGTCCGTCCATCCATCCATCCACCCATTTATCCATCTGTCCATCAATTTACCCTCTTATCCATCCATCCATCCACCGACATAGCCATCTATCAATCCATCCATCCATTGACATATCCATCAATTTACCCTCTTATCCATCCATCATCCATCCATCCATCCATCCAATCCATCCATCCATCCATCCATCGTCCGTCCGTCCGTCCGTCAGTCAATCCATTCAATCAGTCAGACTTGTCCCCATCATATGACATTGATGTTTATTCTCACTGACACAAGCTTCATCACCAGTGGTTTACCAAGTCATATGTATCTGCCATCAAATTCACTTTGACAGCCGATATTATCGGACAATGTTTTACTGTACCTGTATTTATATACAGATCACACTAGTATAGGTCGTGCTGACCTACAGAAGTTTCTGTTGCAGGAAGTATGTATGTGGGTGAAAGGAATGAATGGAATGAATGGAATCAGCTGAGACTGTCATTCAGTGCAGTATATGTCAGCTGAGGTTAACTACCACTGACTCTGTGGATCTGTAACTTACATGTAATTCAAGAAACTAGGGCCAGTGCTTATCATACAGGCATCAGATGTTGGGGGGTGGGGGTGGGGCAAGGGGTACTGTCCACCAAGGCTGAAGATAATGTGTTGTTTTGCCCATGTTCCAATGTTGAAATAAACCTGTGTAGTCGTAGTTTAAAATGTGCTGGGGTGTCGTTAGGCAGACATTCCTTTCCTTTCTGTCACTATAATATATATACCAAGTGTACAACAGTGACATTTTGTTAAGTATCACGTTGGGATTCGCTATGCAAGTTTCAGAAATCACAACACAATTTTAAAACATCAAACAGTAGTTGCTAATCAATTTTTATTTGACTAAAAATATTGCTAATCAAGATTTTGAAAAGAAAATGTTCCGTGTAAAAATAACCAAATGTTAGACACCAAATACCAGTAGAGGGTTGGGACGTAGCCCAGTGGTAAAGTGCTCGCTTCATGTGCAGTCGGTCTGGGATCAATCCCCGTCGGTGGGCCCATCGGATTATTTCTCGCTCCAGCCAGTGTACCATGGCTGGTATATCAAAGGCCATGGTATATGCTATCCTGTCTGTGAGATGGTGCATATAAAAGATCCCTTGCTGCTAATTGAAAAAGAGTAGTCCATGAAGTAGCGACAGCAGGTTTCTTCTCTCAGTATCTGTCTGGTTCTTAGCCATATGCCTGATGCAATATAACCATAAATGAAATGTGTTGAGTGCGTTGTTAAATAAAACATTTCCTTCCTTCCTTCCAAATAACAGTAGGTAGTTTAAAATGTGCTGAGGTGTTAAGTAAACATTCCTTTCCTTTCTATCAAGTGTTGAAATAACCATATGAATAGCCATAGTTTAAAATGTGTTGAGGTGTTGCTAAACAAACATTCCTTTCCTCTTTCACTATCTAGACCAAGTGTAGAAATAACCATATGTTAGACACCAAATAGCCGTAGTTTAAAATGTGCTGATTGTGTCATTAAACAAACATTTCTTTCTTTTCTTTCACTATACACAGTGTAGAAATAACCATATGTTATAGACACCAAATAACCATAGTTTAAAATGTGAAGAGGTGTTGTTAAGCAGATATAGTCTCTCTTTTTTCATCTTTTTTTTTGTTGCTGATGTACAATTATATGACTAATTCAACATCTGTGATGAATAGCGCCTGTTTCAAGTTTGGTACATTGAACAGAAAACAGGGATGGTGCTCATCACTTTGATGTACAGTAATATGAAATCCATACATCAGGAAAAGATGGGTTTAGCATGCCACCTAGAGACTGTATGTTCTGCATTACCACAGTGCTACAGGAAGCAGGCAGGTAAATGAAATCTCATTCTTTACCATGATCGTGTCTATCTTCATGAAGAGAAGAAAAAGTTAAAGTGTGTCGTATTGTCATATAGATCTAAACGATTGAGTAATGAGAGTCAATCATTTGGTGCAAGCTGATTATATGATTATAACTGATAACCAAGAGAGAGAGACAGAGAGAGAGGGACACAGAGAGAAAGAAAGAGAGAGAGAGAGAGAGGCAGGCAGACAGAGAGAGAGGGACAAAGGGAGGGGGCACAGAGAGAGGGACACGGGGGGGGGGGGGGGGGGGCACAGAAAGGGACAGACACAGAGAGAGGGACAGAGAGAGAATGAATGAATGTTTAATGACACCCCAGCACGAAAAATACATCGGCTATTGGATGTCAAACTATGATAATGCAAACAAATAAAGTGATGATCAACATCAATATAAAAATTCAAGATTTAAATAAAAACACAGTGTAAAGAACTGTACAAAAATACAAATATCACAGATAGATACTGACTTTTACTCAAAATTTTAATTGTATCCCGAAGAAAACAAAGGGATTTGTGCTGTATTGGCCATTCTCAAAGAGAATGTTACACCCCTGCACCACGGTGAGGTTACAGCATGCGCAGGGGGGGGGGGGGGGGGGGGGGGGGGGTGGGGGGGGCAGAAAGAGACAGAGAGATTGAGAGAGAGTTGGGGAGAGAGACAGACAGAGAGATAGAGAGAGAGAGAGAGAGAGAGAGAGAGAGAGAGAGAGAGAGAGAGAGAGAGAGAAATGTTTTATTTGACAACACACTGGCGTCAGACAACACAGAGTTTGAGGAAACCCGCTGTCGCCACTTAATGGGCTACTCTTTCTGATTAGCAGCAAGGGATCTTTTATTTGCCCTCCCCACAGGCAGGATAACACAAACCATGGCCTTTGTTAAACCAGTTATGGATCACTGGTCGGTGCAAGTGGTTTACACCTACCCATTGAGCCTTCTGGGAGAGAGAGAGAGAGAGAGAGAGAGAGAGAGAGAGAGAGAGAGAGAGAGAGAGAGAGAGAGAGAGAGAGAGAGAGAGAGAGAGAGAGAGAGAGAGAGAGAGAGAGAGAGTGAGTGTGTGTGTGTGTGTGAGAGAGAGAGAGAGAGAGAGAGAGAGGTGAGAGAGACAGACAGAGAGAAAGATAGAGAGAGTGAGAGACAGAGACAGAGAGAGAGAATTGTTCTTGGACAGTTGCATTAAGTTGTATGTACTCTTATTGTTGGTCTGATCCAGTATTAGTATACGAACCCACTACCTACCAGCTCCAAACTAGTAGCCAAAAGACTGTTCCCCCTAGCAGACATTGTGAAAGAGTAAATTTGGCACATACTGATTGTCTTGAGTACACGTACACTGTGGTTAAGTGGCACACTATGTAAATTGAAAACACAGTGTACTACATACAGAAGCTAGTTGTCATCTCCCAGATTACAACTCTTTGTGTGTTACATAACTTAGGGATAAAGATGTATTTGCATACAAACAGCATCTGACGTGTGTGGTATGCGAAGCGACGAGATCATGCGCATGGTATTTTATATTGCCACACCTAAAGCCTTTCAGACTTTTCACATGTGTGTGCTGAATATCGTACATTTTTTCATGGAGTTGCAATTTCTACATATATAAAAACTATCTCAAAACTTTAAATTCCTTTCTATACATACTGACCAATTTTTCATGGAGCTGCATTTTCGGGGAGGGTGGGTGGCAGAGGTGGGGGTGGCAGATTCTCGTTCCGTTGGTAGAGTGTTCGCCTGAGGTGCTAATGTCATGGGATCAAACCTCCTCAGTTGACCCGTCCTCTGATTGTTGTTGCTTTTGTTTTTTCTGTGTCAGCTCGTGTCCCACAGCTGGTATATCTAATGCTGGTATCAAACTACCAACTGCCAGTACAAAGTTGGCCAATTTTCTGCTGTCACGACTTCTGCGACCGTCCAGTTGCTACTCTGAGCACTTTTAATTAATTACATCTTGCGATCGATTCTTGTCATATAATGCTTGTCTCAGACTACCAACTGCCAACATAGAGCTGGCCAACTTTAGTGCTGTCACGTGTATAATGCATGACTGTCCAGTCTCGATTCTCGAACTGTACAACTCCTACAACCGATTAGTTGAGTGCACCCATAGTGAGTTGGCATTTTGGGAAATTACAATGTACCTGTTGAGTTGGACAACTTTGTCATAACAGTTGACAGTCTGAAACTAGCATTTGGCTGTGATATGTGTGTTATCCTTTCTGTCGGACAGTGCATGTAAAAGATTCGTTGGCACTAATGGGAAAATGTAGCAGGTACTTTCCTCTGAGGACAGTATGTCAGAATGATCAAATGTTTGACATCCAATAGCTGATGGAGGGCAAGACGTGGCCCAGTGGTTAATAGTTTGTTTGATGCACGGTTAGTCTAGGATCGATCCCCGCCTGTGGACCCATTGGGTTATTTCTCGTTCCAGCCAGTGCTCTACAACTGGTGTAACAAAGGCAGTGGTATGTACTATCCTGTCTGTGGGGATGGTGCATATAAAAGATCCCTTGCTGCTAATCCAAAAGAGTAGCCCATGAAATGGTGACAGCGGGTTTCGTCTCTCAATATCTGTGTGGTCCTTAACCATACATTTGACTCTATGTAACCGTAAATAAAATGTGTTGAGTGTGTCGTTAAATAAAACACTTCTTTTTTCCAATAGTTGAGATTAATGAAACAGTATGCTCTAGTGGTGTCAATAAATAAACTAACATATTACCCTTTCTATTTTCTGTGTATATATCAAAATGGTTTACTGCACTGACCATCTTAAAGTGTCACTAGAAACAGTGTTGCTGGGGTCACCCTGTTTTACTTGAATGTGGGATACACCTTACTCCTGTAATACTGTAAGTTCAAAATTAATGGCTAATTCAAAGTTTAACTTTGTTTTGTTTAATGACACCACTAGAGCACATTGATTTATTAATCATTGGCTATTGGATGTCAAACATTTGGATAATTTGACATATAATCTCAGAGAGGAAACCCGCTACATTTTTTTATTAGTAGCAAGTGATCTTTTATATGCACCATTTCTCGGACATATCATGTCCTTTGATAAACCAATCATGGTGCACTGGCTGGAACGAGATATATAGTCCAATATAGACCCACTGACGGAAGGAAATGTTTTATTTAACGACACACTCAACACATTTTATTTACAGTTATATGGACTCAGACATATGGTTAAGGACCACACAGATATTGAGAGAGGAAACCTACTTTCGCCACTTCATGGGCTACTCTTTTCGATTAGCAGCAAGGGATCTTTTATATCTACCATCCCACAGACAGAATAGTACATACCACAGCTTTTGTTACACCAGTTGTGAAGCACTGGCTACAATGAGAAATAACCCAATGGAGTCACCGACGGGGATCTAAACCGACCGCACATCAAGCAAGTGCTTTACCACTGGGCTACGTCCCTCCCCATACTTAATTGAGTGTGTGAATGTTAAATGGTATTGCACAATATGGCTACCTGGCTTGCACATGAAGCTGAATATAATTGTATAAAGAATAAATTTAAATCTTTATCATTATGGCTCAGAAGTTACAATTATCTACACACTCGATTTGTAAAAATATACTGCATGATAATACTGCATGTCGATCTATTCACCTGTTCATGTGCATGTCAACCAGTTTAATGTAGGAAATGTATCACAATTTGGTTTCTAGTCAGGTGACTACGGGGTTTTAAGTGGGTTCTTGTTCTGAATGACTGTATCAACTCAAGCATCCCTCTCTCTTTTTTATCTTCCCCTATATATTTTCTCCATTCTCATATTATTTCTCTACGATCTTATCCATTTCCCTCCATCTCTTCCTAACCCTCCCCCCTTCATCTCTCCTTCTCCCCCCTCTCTCGTCCTTTACTGTTCTCTGTCTGTCCTGTATCTCTGTCTTTGTCTCTTCTGTACCATGGCCTACCATCTCTTATCCTCACTCCCGTGTCTCTCGGTCGTTTAGCTATCGCTCCCCCTCCTCTATCTCCCCTCTCTTATCCTCTCTCGCTTTTCTTCTACTACGACTCTGATCTCCTCGTCTCTCTCTATTAACTCTCACTCCTCTCTAGACCACCTGTCTGTCCTGGTCTTGTCTGTGTGTCTCCTCTATCTGTCTGTCTGTCTGTCTTGTCGTTCTCTCCTCTCTCCTCCCTCTGTCACTGTCACTTCTTATCATTGTCTACGTCTGTCTCTATCTCTACATATAGCTTATAAATCGTCTCAATCATCTCTTCCGTCTCATCTCCCTCTCTCTATGCTCCTCATACTCTTCATCTACTCTTCACCTCCCTCTTTCCTCTTTTTTTTCTCTACCTCCCCCTCCCTTAATCCCTCCCTCACCCTCGTCTTTTCCTTGTCTTGCTCTACCAACCTTCCCCCAATCCCTCCCTTCCCTTTTTCGTCCGTCCATGTGTAGTATGTCTTTTTGTCCCTGTTTTTTTCTGTTCACTGATTCCTTTGTCTGTTTGTCGTATTCTTCATCTTCAATGTCGGTTCGTACTCTTTTTCTTCCCCCCCCCTTTCTCCAGTCCTTCTCTCTCTCTCCCCAACTCCCCTCCTCTCCTCAGACAAAGCGGTCGCCCCCCTTACAACGCTTTCCCCTCCGCGCCCCCCCTCCTGCGATTTTTTGCCCAACAAGCCCCCCGCTCTTCTTACTAAAATCCCCTTTATCGCTCCCCTTTCCTTTCCCTCCTTCCCCCTACCCTCCCCCCCCGAGCTTTTACCCCTCCCCCAAGAGAAGGCTCCCTCCTCGGGGCCCTCACTAAGGAAGAGGAAGCCTATCGCTCTCACCTTTCACTTTCCAACATTGTTCTTCTCTCCCCTCAAACCCCTCAAGGCTGGGTTGACCCTCTTCACTCCCCTCTTCTACTTCTTTCCTCCCTCTCCTCTCCTTTTCTCCCTTCTTCCCCCTTTCCCCCCCTCCTTTTTTGTCCCTCTGTCCCCCCTCTCTTTCCTCTCCCACTCTCTCCCCCCCTTCCCCCCGCTCTTCCGTCTCTCACCTCTCGCTCCTCCCCCACTCCCTCTCTCAGGTCAGCTCACCTCCCTCCCCTCTCCCCCTCACTCCCCCGCCCTCCCTCCGTCTCTCCCTCCCCTCTCCTCAATCATCTCCCCTCATTCTCTCCATCTCTTCTCTCTGGTGCCCCGTCTCTCCTCTCATTCCTCAGAGTCATCCCCCCCTTCTTCTCCCGTCTCTCCTCCTCCCCCACCCCATCCTTCTCCTCACCCACCCTCTTTACTACCACCCCCTCTCACCCCCTTCCACTCCACCTCACGGTCCCTCACTCCTTTCACCCCACTCACTCACTCCACCCCCTGCCTTCCCACCCACCTCCCTCGTCCTCTAGTTCCCTCACCTCCCACATCCTCTCTCTTCTCTCTCTCTCTCTCAAGCTCATCTCTTCTCTCTCCCTCCTCTCCTCTCTCTCTCTCCCTCAATCCACCCTCTCCCCTCCCTCATTCCTCCCCACTCACTCACCCTCACCCCACTCACAACCCTCTATCTCAACCACCCACCCACCACTCTTCCCACATCCCTCACCTCCCTCTCTCTGATCTCCTCAAACATCGCATCTCGTTAGTCCCGGGCCTCTCTCCTCCTCTCGTCGTCTCTCTTCTCTCTCTCTCTCATCTAGCCTGTCTCTCTCGCCTCTCTTCACTCACTCTAAATTGTTTTGGGTGTATGAATTTTCACAGTGTCTGCCTACAGCTGTGACTATATTATCTCCACTTCACAAAATGTAACATTGCGTTGTTTAGTGGAGCATTGAAGAACAGGTCTGGGGGATGCTTACTTCCCCATCACTATAATTTAAAATAACACCCGTCTGATATTGGCTCTTTTAAGTGTGTTTGCACACCGAGTATAATTGGCTCAAAACCTGAACCCTACATGGGAGACATTAATCCTTCACTACATAAACACATTGGGTTTCCTGCTATTATACTTGTCAGGAGTTTAATAACAATTCATTAATACCATTTGCCGTGGTTCAATGTGCAATCTCAGATCCCTTTTCAGTTAGTATTTCTACTTTGCAAATGTTGTTCTTTTTTGTTTAACGACAAACCAACACCTAGATACCTGACATTAATTTTTGCTGAGTGTATAATTGGCGACAATATGTTCCCCCCACAGCTAACAATGTGTCCCCCCCCCCACAGCTAACAATGTGTTCCCCCCACAGCTAACAATGTGTTCCCCCCACAGCTATCAATGTTCCCCTCACAGCTAACAATGTTCATCTGTAGTGACAAAAGAGCAAATTGCTAGCATGTCTGGGTTATGTAAGAATGTCACTGGATGAACACAACCCTGTGGCAGGCTGACTGCATGTCACACTCTACACTCTAAAGACGATTTACCTGTATTGTTGTCAGTTGAAAACGATCCGACAAAAGACTAACAAAAGAGTTTGTTACTATGAAATATGCATCAAATGTCTTTCTCACTATGAGATTTAGACTTGTAAGAAATATTACACAATAAAAAATAAGAAATTTAATAAAAATGTTTTTAAAAAATCATAAAGAAAAGAAAAGAAATATTTGCGCCTCTGGCCCTTTCATTATGTAAGACATGGAATATTGCACACCGGATCACAAAGACTGTATACTTTTGTTTTGTGTGTGAAATATGTTTAGGATTGCCATGGGGTTACGGCTCTCAAACGAACAGGTATGTTCGCAATCTCTTCACCTGTCAGCAACTCATTCCACAGCAGCAGGGGGTAAAATGGACCCCTTTATTGTTTTGTCAAGGCATTGTAACACCAACCAATGTAACTGAGTGGGTCTTTTTAAGCATGATGTGCAATAATTTTCTTTTTTTGGATTGGTTATATATATAAAGTAGAGATCCATATGTATTGCATTAAAGTAAAGAATGTGCTGTAATTGTAGAGGTTGGGGATGTGGTCCACATTTTTTACAGTTTTAATGGCTTAATTATATATATATATATATATAATTATTATATAGAAAGTTCTGCATTAAATAGAACTTGTGTGTTAGTTCTGAAGCTAAAAATGACTTGATGTACAGATGTAAAAGTCTGTTTTTTTCATGTGTAACAGTGTGGAGAACACACAGCATATGTGGAAATATACACGTTATTATTTTAATTCATGGAATCTAATTTAATGGAGAGAAACAATTAGGAAACAGACGTCTATGTTAATTCATCCTCGGAATGTGAAAGAGACAAGTTTTAATAGTATTTCTGATATATTTAAAAGAGAGAAACTGAAATGAAAACTGCTTTCATATTTATCAAGAGATTGATAGGAAAAAATAACTCTAATAACTTAATATATAAAGAAAAGAAGTTGTATCAAAATGACTGTCAGGTTTTTCCTAAGAGTATGGAACTATATATAAGTTGTTGTTTTTTTTTTGTTTTGTTTTTTTAAATAATGTTAGGTTAAATATAAATGATTACATTTGTAATAAAGCTACATTCCTGAATGATCAGAGATCTACTGGAAGTGTGTGTTAGCATTCTGTCAGGGTGTCTCGGAAACTGACGGCCAGTTTGTATTTTCACTGCGGAATAGCTTCCAGAGAACGGATTAACACTCACACTGTTATTATTCAGTCACTCTTAACAGTGGGAGGTGCCTCTCGTCTACTCTCATGCTCAACACTGTGAAATGTGTTTCTGTAATGTGACTACTCAATGCCATATACATTTCTAACTTCTCAACACAGTGAAATGTGTTTCTGTAATGTGACTACTGAATGTCATGTACATTTCTAACTTCTCAACACAGTGAAATATGTTTCTGTAATGTGACTACTGAATGTCATGTACATTTCTAACTTCTCAACACAGTGAAATGTGTTTCTGTAATGTGACTCAATGTCATGTACATTTCTAAACTTTCAAAACACAGTGCAGTGTGTTAATATACTGTGATTACTGAATTCAGATTACTTAAAATTTGACTACTGAATTTCGTGTACATTTCTAAATTCTCAATACATGGTGAAATGTGTTTCGATAATGTGACTACTGAATTTCGTGTACATTTTTAAATTCTCAATACATGGTGAAATGTGTTTCTATTATGTGATTATTGAATTGAGAGTATGTAAACTTTGAAACAGTGCAATGTCTTTCTGTGAAGAGACTAACTGATTGTTGTGTACATTTCTAAACTCCAAAAACTCACACCGAAATGTGTTTCTGTGATGTAATTATTGAATGTCAAGAACATTTCCAATCGTGAAACATGTTGGATATAAACATTCTTAAAATGACATTATCTTTTAAGGCTGTCACATATGCATTCATTTTGCAGGTAAGTTTTTACTTTTATATTGGTGCATATAGATACTATATATTGTACCTTGTTATTAATTATGAACATAAGTTAAATCTGTTAAGATATTATTTAATATTAGTACAGCATTATACATCATAATGATAATAAATACTGTTTGGGATC
This sequence comes from Gigantopelta aegis, assembly GCF_016097555.1. NCBI lineage: Eukaryota > Metazoa > Mollusca > Gastropoda > Neomphalida > Peltospiridae > Gigantopelta > Gigantopelta aegis. The sequence goes on along the minus strand of NC_054700.1, from coordinate 1,483,825 downwards.
TGTATGATGAAAGGACATTTTTTAAATAACACCCCAGGATGGGACGTATAGCCCAGCAGTAACGCACTCGCTTGATGCATGGTCAGTTTGGTATCGATCCCTTCCAGTGGACCCATTGGGCTATCTCTTGGTCCAGCCAGTGCACCATGACTGGTATATCAAAGACTGTGGTAGGTGCTATCCTGTCTGTGTGATGGTGCATATAAAAGATCCCTTGCTGCTAATGGAAAAATATAGCAGGTTTTCTCTCCTTAGGCTATATATATGTCAGAATTATTAAATGTTTAACATCCAATAGCTGATGATTAATAAATCAGTGAGCTCTAGTGGTGTTGATAAACAAAACAAAGTTTATAACTTTAACTGAGCTCAGGTTGTGCTGGATATAGCTCAACAGACATCAGCAGGCCTAGAGTACGGTACTATCACTTAGTCCCATTCCATATCTATATAGGGCGAGATATAGCTTAACAGACATCAGCAGGCCTAGAGTACGGTACTATCACTTAGTCCCATTCCAAATCTATATAGGGCGAGATATAGCTTAACAGACATCAGCAGGCCTAGAGTACGGTACTATCACTTAGTCCCATTTCAAATCTATATAGGGCGAGATATAGCTCAACAGACATCAGCAGGCCTAGAGTACGGTACTATCACTTAGTCCCATTCCAAATCTATATAGGGTGAGATATAGCTCAACAGACATCAGCAGGCCTAGAGTACGGTACTATCACTTAGTCCCATTCCATATCTATATAGGGCGAGATATAGCTCAACAGACATCAGCAGGCTAGAGTACGGTACTATCACTTAGTCCCATTCCAAATCTATATAGGGCGAGATATAGCTCAACAGACATCAGCAGGCCTAGAGTACGGTACTATCACTTAGTCCCATTCCAAATCTATATAGGGCGAGATATAGCTCAGTCAGTATAGAGTGTGCCTCTAAGGGGCTTTGATCACAGGATCACAGGATCAAACCACCTCAGTGGACATATTCTCGGGGGAGGGGGTATATCAAAGACTGTGGTGTGTACTATTTTGTCAGTCTTTCATACAAAAGATCCCACAATCGTAGTATAAACCTATATATGCAGTCATTTCGATTGTGTGACTCAGTGGCTATACGGTGTGATAAGCACAATACTTGACAGCCTTAGGTGGTCATAAAAATGTTTTGTCAAAACTTTATGGTGTGTGGGCAAATTACAGTTATTATTTTCTAGCTGTTATATATTTATATTTATTTAGCTCAGTAGTTAAAATATATCGGGCTGGTATGCAAGTTCATATTTGTCAGATCATTCAGGTTATTTCTCATCCCATCAGGTATAAGTCCCGCAATGTATTTAATAATGGGGTGAAAGAAAGGCTATGGTATGTACTGTCTTGTCTGTGGAGTTCTGCATATAAAAAGATTCCTTGCTGCTAATCAGAAAGTCCCTGCTTGCTGCAGACTCCACTCAGTCTGCTGGTGTTCTCTTGCACCTGTCAGCATGGGTGGTCCCTCCTCCCATCCACCCCAAACCCTTTTCCTGTTCTGGACGGAGGAGCTGGCTTAGGCCGACACCTGCACTCATGACAGGCGTGCACTACAACAGGTTGCTCTGAATGTGCATGTTAAACCCTATGACCTGACCTGACCTAATCAAAAAGAGTAGTCCATTGTGGCACATTTTCTCTCATTATCTTTGTGGTCCTAACCATATGAGATGCAATCAAAAAGTTGTGATACTACATGTCTAAAACAGCAAAAACCTTGCTGGATCTAATTTTGGCCGCCATCCCCTTCGAAGTAGCCACCTTGTGCAGCGATTTTGGAATGGCCCCTGGAAGTCACGTTCTTAAAACAAATCAAGAACCATCTGCGATTTGCACTGGATCGCCTCCGTGGTGTCAAAACGGCGACCCTGCAGATTGAACTTCATCTTGGGGAAGAGAAAGAAGTCGCAGGGAGCCAAATCCAGCTAGTATGGGTGGTGAGAAGTGACGATCATGTTGGTCCGGGCGAAAAACTTGCATGTTTTCAAAGCTCTGTGAGGGGGCGTGTTGTCATGATGGAGCACCTAATTGCCATTGCACCACAGTTGAGTTTGTTTGCGCCGAATGTCCTCCCTCAGACACCTCAGAACGTTACTGTAGAACTCGGCATTGATAGTATGACACTGGGGGAGTCAATTCACGGTGCACAATCCCGCGAATGTCGAAAAAAACAATGACCATGCTCTCGGTCATGCTTCTGACCTGCCTCCCCTTCTTTGGTCTTGGAGAGTGCGGTCTCGTCCACTGCGAAGACTGCTGTTTGGTCTCTGGGTCGTAGCCGTAGACCCAACTTTTGTCACCGGTGATGATCCTCGACATGAAAGTTGGGTCATCCCGGTCCTGTTAATGGAGTTCCTCGCAGACTTCGACACAGTGCTGCTTTTGCTCGGGGTTCAGGAGCCTGCATGGGCACGAACTTGGCAGCAACGCGGTGCATGTTCAAATAGGATGTGAGGATTACGTGAACTCTTCCAAATGAGACGTTGATGATGTCAGCAACTTCCCCGATAGTGATCCGACAATCCTGATACACAATTTGTTCAATTTCTTTGACATTTTCGGGGGTTGTGCTCGTGGAGGGTTGCCCTGACCTCTTGTCATCCTGCAGTTACATTCTGCCCCTTTTAAAGCGAGAATGCCACTCAAAACACCTCGCCTGGCTCATTACTTCGTTGCCGTAGGTTTGCTTAAGCATTTCGAGGGTCTCCGTTGCTGATTTTCCAAATTTGACACAGAATTTGATGTTTGCTTTCTGCTCAAGTTTCAGGTGCCTAGTGAAATTGCAAATAAGCAAGTACACGTGGTCACAAAAATGCATGTAACACAGATCCTGATGTTGAACGTGCGATGTCACGTGGCATACTGAATAACAAAAGTCACTGCTCGCTCCATCTGCACGTGCTTGGCCATGTCACACTCCGTTCGTTCACAACAGGAAGTCTTGGAACTTTTTTTATCGCACCTCGTATGTCCAACGTCAAGTAACTGTCAGTAAAATGTGTTGAGTGCATCATTAATTAAAACCATAGGTGTATACAGGATCCCATTATGCAAGAGTTTACAGAATAGCATGATTTAAGATAAAAAGGCACCAATGTCTGTTTAATACAGGTCCGATATAGTAAGTAAAGAAGATGACTTTTTAACATAACTAACTTCAATATAGAAATGAATTAGTAATATATATATAAATTGGGAAAATATAGTACAGTAACCTTTTGACTGGCTTCCACTTTGTTTTTATTTTATTCACAATTCTTCATTCACAATTCAACTCTGTATACAGATAGCCACCATTCTCAAGATTCCATGTCGTGACACTTAATTAATAGGCAGATGGTATATCAAAGGCTGTGGTATGTGCAATCCTGTCTGTGGGATGGTGCATATAAAAGATCTCTTGTTACTAATGGTAAAATGTAGAAGGTTTCCTCTCTAAGACTACATGTATATGTCAGAATTACCAAATGTTTTACATCCAATAGCTGATGATTAATAAATCAATGTGTTCTAGTGACATTGTTAAACAAAAACAATAATTACAGAGAATAGTAACATAAAGATAGTTTTTTAAGGACCTCCTGCCCTGGAGTCAGCCCCCGGTGGAGTCGGGGATGGAATCCGGGGTGGGCGTGCCTGAACCTTAGGGATGTGGGCACGGTAATAGAGTGCCCGATGCCCAGTCTTGTGAGACAGCTTTGACCATACTGTATTTTATTCCAAATGTCTAGTCACAGATCAACTCTGTACGCTCGCATGTACACAGACATCTACCATTCTTAAGATTCCATGTCGTGACACCTACATTGTGTAATTAATAGGCAGCTGTTTATAGTACATGTTTGCCTGTATCATTCAATAGCCTGCTTGTACTGGAAAGTGATTGCAGATTTGTAATGATTAAATATATAGGATTTGTGTTGTATGTGCCGATCACATATACAGGAGGTTTGTTGTATGTGGACGCTCGCAGTCCGGTAATGTGGCTTAATCCGATCGACGACGTGAAGCAATATTGAAAGATTATATTAATAGAACCCCGTGGCAGGACTCCATTCGGGTTGTTGGATAACAAATACAAACTGCTATTCATATGTTTATAATTCTCACACTGTAGTGAGTTCCAATTCATTGCCGCTATGGATTATATCATATATTAGCTCTGTGGACAACAGCTGATCCGTGCTTAGTTTGGATAATCTCATTCAGGGTCATATCAATAATATGGGTGCACAAGGGAAAAGGAAAGGAAAGGTTAACTTAAAGTTTTTGTTTAACAACACCACTAGAGTACATTTATTTATTTATTTATTTATTTATCATTGGCTAATGGATAAGAAACATTTGATCATTCTGGCATAGTATTAGAGAGGAACATGCTACATTTTTCTGTTTGCAGCAAGTGATATTTTTAATATGCAACTTCTCACAGACTACACATACCATGATGTTTGATGTACCAGTCATGGGGGACTGGTTGGAACAGGAAAAAATGAATCATGGAATGGGTCCACTGCATGAGGAGGTTCAATCTTACACCCCCCCCCCCCCCCCCACCCCACCCCCACACATCCATGTCCTATGGCTGTCTTGTATCTATAACATATGGTTATTTTGAAAGAAATACATGTAGAGATATAAAACTCACAGTAAAGACATTGTTTATTTAATGACACACTCAACATATTTTATTTATGACTGCATGCACAAAAGCGCAATTGAAATGTTATGAGTGTATCTTTATCACTTTAAATAAAGAATGTCTTGTCTGTTTTTTCTTTCCTGCTAATAAATCAGAACTTTTTCTCTTTTTTTCTTTCTTTTTTTTTTTACTTTCTTTTTATTTATTACATTTTATTTATTTTTACCCCACCCCCCCCCACCCCCCACACCCCCAAAAAAGAAGAAGAAAAAAGGCATGTTACAGACTCTGTGGCTTTTTTCTGATTATTTTGTAACCATAGAAAATATTTGCCTATTCTCTTTTCTGCATTGTTACTTGTTACAGAAAGGCTTTTTAATATACTTGTCTGTTGGCCAGTACCAACCACAGTCTTGGCAGCACACAAATATTGTTTTAGGCGATCACCATCATATGTAATAATATATCAGTGTTGGCCAAACGTAACATGGCTACAATAATCACCTGCTGATGGTTGGCCTTGGTCTTCCATCCTAACGCCGAACACGTGTTCAAACAGCCGCTTCCTATTGTGTGCCCATGATGGATTTGTAGTCAGATCCTCAATTATTTGACCTCACTGACATTTTTTTACTGGACTTCAAAAAATAGTGTAAAACAAAACAGAGAACACATATATTTTATGAAGTGAAAGTTGCTCTTTTTTTTAAGAAAACAAGGAAAAGTTAGTTTTTTTAAAAGAAGAAAAAACATCAGTTTAAAGTGTGCTGAGGTGTCGTTGACAAACATTCCTTACCTTTCCAAACTAAGTGTCAAAATAACCATAGGTTAGACACCATGGAAATAGCCACAGTTTAAAATGTGCTGAGGTGTCGTTGACAAACATTCCTTACCTTTCCAAACCAAGTGTCAAAATAACCATAGGTTAGACACCATGGAAATAGCCACAGTTTAAAATGTGCTGAGGTGTCGTTGACAAACATTCCTTACCTTTCCAAACCAAGTGTCAAAATAACCATATGTTAGACACCATGGAAATAGCCACAGTTTAAACTGTGCTGAGGTGTCGTTGACATACATTCCTTACCTTTCCAAACTAAGTGTCAAAATAACCATATGTTAGACACCATGGAAATAGCCACAGTTTAAAATGTGCTGAGGTGTCGTTAAACAAACATTCCTTTCCTTTCCAAACCAAGTGTCAAAATAACCATATGTTAGACACCATGGAAATAGCCACAGTTTAAAATGTGCTGAGGTGTCGTTAAACAAACATTCCTTTCCTTTCCAAACCAAGTGTCAAAATAACCATATGTTAGACACCATGGAAATAGCCACAGTTTAAAATGTGCTGAGGTGTCGTTAAACAAACATTCCTTTCCTTTCCAGACCAAGTGTCAAAATAACCATATGCTAGACACCATGGAAATAGCCACAGTTTAAAATGTGCTGAGGTGTCATTAAACAAACATTCCTTTCCTTTCCAAACCAAGTGTCAAAATAATCATATGCTAGACACCATGGAAATAGCCACAGTTTAAAATGTGCTGAGGTGTCATTAAACAAACATTCCTTACCTTTCCAAACCAATGTCAAAATAACCATATGTTAGACACCATGGAAATAGCCACAGTTTAAAATGTGCTGAGGTGTCATTAAACAAACATTCCTTTCCTTTCCAAACCAAGTGTCAAAATAACCATATGTTAGACACCATGGAAATAGCCACAGTTTAAAATGTGCTGAGGTGTCGTTGACAAACATTCCTTACCTTTCCAAACCAATGTCAAAATAACCATATGTTAGACACCATGGAAATAGCCACAGTTTAAAATGTGCTGAGGTGTCGTTAAACAAACATTCCTTTCATTTCAAAAACAAGTGTCAAAATAACCATATGCTAGACACCATGGAAATAGCCACAGTTTAAAATGTTCTGAGGTGTTGTTAAACAAACATTCCTTTCCTTTCTCTCACTATCTAGACCAAGTGTCAAAATAACCATATGTTAGACACCAAATAACCATAGTTTAAAATGTGCTGAGGTGTCGTTAAACAAACATTCCTTTCCTTTCCAAACCAACTGTCAACATAGTAATATGCTAGACACCAGATAGCCACAGTTTAAAATGTGCTGAGGTGTTGTTAAACAAACATTTCTTTCTTTTACCTTGTGTCCTAATAGCTTGTCTCTGCTGAACTAAGAATGTTCTGTAGTTTTATAGCAACTCCTAATCTGAATTATATATCCCACTGAGCTTTGTCTTTTCTGTAGGAAGTGTAATTTAAAAGGAAAGATATTAGTATTACTTTTCCAGTGGTGGCAACCTTTAATATGGTTATGGTGGAGACATCAACTTAAAAATTGCATTTAGTTCAGTGTTAAAGATTCCTACATCGATGAAACTTGGTTTGTAGTTACAGTCATGAATGTTTATCTCAATGTATATATGTTACAAAAATGTTTATTATACAGTGTATTTTTAAAATTAAAACTTTAAGTCAATTTTTATTTAAATTTTATTTGACATACATTGAGACAAACATCTATGAATACAACTATGACCATGACAATGAATAAATTTATGGTAGGCAATAAAACAGAATTCTTTACTACATGTATTACCAGGGGTTGAAATTGGCAGAAATTACTGCCAGATATATTTGGTATGGAAAACTAAAAATTCTGCCGACCCAAATCAAAACGTGCCCAACCAAACCTGATTGACTCGAAGTAATGTGTGAATATACATGAAGAGTTTAGGTGCAAAACACGATATATCCATTTTTCATTTTCAGTAAAAGTGACTTTTTTAATTGGCGTACATGTACTTGTATATCGCGTTTTGATAGAGAAAAAAAACGTGATTTACCCAATACAATTTCATAAGGATCAATCGCGTTTTGCAGCAAATCAGCGGGCCTACGATTAGCCCTTACTGACATACAATAATGGCTTTAACTAAAAAAGAAAAGAAAATGGTTTATATCGTGTTTTGCGGCAAATCAGCCGGCCTATGATTAGCCCTTTCTGACATACAATAATGGCTTTAACTAAAAAAAGAAAGAAAATGGTTTATATCGCGTTTTGCACCTGAACTCTTCACATGTACAATAATGGCTGGTCCTATGGCCTGTGGTTATGTTGACCGGCAGAAATCAGTCAGGACGGCATATTAACTTCCAGCAGACAGGATAGCACATACCACGGCCTTTGATATACCAATTATTGTGCACTGGCTTGAACAAGCAATTGTTCCATGGGCCCACTGAAGGGGATAGATCCCAGACCCACTGGCAACAGGCAACTGCTTTACCACTGAGCTACGTCCCAGCCCTGGTTTTGTTTTAATGCTTTATATAAACGTAAATGCAAAATTGTCACTCACCCAAATACTTCCACCTGCCCCCCCCCTCCCCAAATGAGTTGTTTTAGTCTGCCCTGAAATACTATTGACAAGATGTATTTGAGGGTAAGAATGTAAATCTGTTTCTTCTATAAATATATCGCATGCTTTGCAAGCAGCTGTTGTTTGATTTTTTGTTAAATGTTATGTAAATGTTAATGCATTTTTGTCATGACTGTTTTCCATTCCAGTCAGTATCTCGAGACTAATGTATGTGGCAACAGTGTTATTGATTTCACCTTCTCGAAACCAAACGTCACAGTTAATTAATTACTGCGTGTTAATTATATATTTGCACCTAATCATTTTTGAGGGCAGGATGTAGCCGAGTGGTAATGCACTCGCCTGATGCGCTGCCAGTCTAGGATCGATCCCTGTCAGTGAGCCCATTGGGCTATTTCCCATTCAAGATAGTGCACCACAACTGATATAACAATTTCAGTCCGTCGTATAATTATGTGCTTTTCTGTCTATGGGATAATATATTTAAAAGATCTCGTGCTACTAATGGAAAAATGTAGCGTGTTTCCTCTCGAAGATTACATGTCAGAATTACCAAATGTTTGACATCCAACAGCTGATGATTATTAAATCAATTTGCTCTGGTGGTGTTGATAAACAAGCCTAACTTTACATTACTCATGGTTTCTGATTAGACAATGTGCTGAGGTGTTATGAACGAGTGTTTCTTTCTTTTCCTTCCTTCACTGATTGGAGGTGTTTTCGGTCTCACCTTTACACGAGTTTCACATTAACTTAATGTTTACACAAACTGTAAGTCCTATGTCAATCATACTTGGTTAAAGGAACAGACCCTAGTTTTTAAACACTAAGGCATACTTTTTCACCTAGACTCTTGTTTCAACCAGTAAACATGGTCACTACGTTAGGTTAATTTACAAATCTCTAACAAATTTGGATACAACAGAGTGAAACAAGAATCTGTGACATTGAAATACCCTTAAAAGTAGACTACAAACACAAGTCCATAACCATTACTTCTCAGACAATGGGGGAAGGAGGGACCGCCTGCACTGGCAGTGACCACCAGCAGCCCAACCGTGGTCGGAAACAGGCGGAGGGGTGGGTGGGGGGGGGGGGGGGGGGGAGGCGAGGGGGGTGGTAATGGTGCTATGGAATTTTGAATGGAGCAAGTATAGGATAACACATACCACAGCCTTTTATACACCAGTCGTGAAATAGCCCAATGGGCCACCAACGGGTATTGATCCCAGACTGACCGCACAATAGACAAGCTCTTTACGTTGGGCTTTGTCCCACCCGGTACAAATTATGTTAATTATTTGATCAATTAACCGGGTCTCAGTAAATCAATAAAAATTAAATATGTACAGATTTAATAACCAGCATCACACTCACCACCTCATTCAACACTCACTCCAGACAGGAAAAAGAACTCAACCAGTGCATGGTATGTGCTATCCTGTCTGTTGGAAAGTGCATACAAATAATCTCTGGCTTGTAATAGCAGGTTTCCTCTTAAGTTACTGAGTCCAAGATAATGTGTCAAAAATTACCAAATGTTTGACATCCAATAGTCAATGATTAATTAATAAATGTGCTCTAGTGGTGTCATTAAACAAACTTTAACCTTATCTTTTTATACAAGACATGAAAGTTGGTTTAAGATATAGCTATCAGCCGAATAATTCTAGTATAAGTACTTGAAATCGATTAGCTGAAGTAAACGAAACAGATTTTAAAACTAAATTTTACTCTGATTAGTTTGTTTTGTTCAATGAAACCACGTTGATTTATTAATCTTTGGCTATTGGATGTCAAACATTTGGTACTTTTAACATATAGTCATAGAGAGGAAACCTGCTATATGTTTTCATAAGTAGCAAGGGATCTTTTATATGCACCATACCACAGACTGGATAGCACATACCATGGCCTTTGACATACCAGTCATGGTGCACTGGTTGGAATGAGAAATAGCCCAATGACTCCACTAATGGGGATCAATCTCAAACTGACTGCGCATCAAGTGAGTGCTTTACCACTGAGTTCATCCCACCCCAAAGTTTACTCTGAATGCACACCAAAAAAAAAAAATGTAAAAAGATTTGTTGCTCAGTCTTTATAATATATTTGCACATTCAAATGTCTGTACCTAGGCAGGTATTTTGTTGACATAAAATTTTGGACACAATGCTTTTAACTGTGAGACATGACTGAGTTGTTAGCGAGTATTATAATGTTTTATATACTAACATTGTTTTGTATGATATTGCCCAGCTATTTTAGAGGTTATTTTTCTTTATAAACATACATATACACAGTGTACTGTTATGTTAAGATATTGCCTCCTTAAAACTACATCATTGGTTGGTCACATGATCAGATTACACTTATTAGTTAACACTTTATTTAGGATAAAAGCACAGAAATAAACTATATATTATGATTATTATTTTATATAAACTAAAATTGGGAAATCCAAATGTTGGACACTGATATAAAACTGACTGTCTTTCTTCACAGGGTGAGACGTAGCCTAGTAGTAAAACACTCGTCTGTTGCGCAGTCGGTCTGGGATCGGTCCGCTTCGTAAAGCCCAATGGGCTATTTTTCTTTCCAGCCAGTTCACCATGACTGGTATATCAAAGGCTGTGGTATGTGCTATCCTGTCTATGGGATGGTTCATATGAAAGATCCCTTGCAACTAATTAATGGAAAAGTGACATCCAGTAGCTGATGACTAATAAAGCAATGTACACTAGTGGTGTGGCTAACCAAAATAAACTTTAACTTTTAAAGTTTACTCTAAACACACTTTGACCTTGAACTATTTTACCATGCCCCTATGCCACGAAGGTTTCAGGCATTGCCATCCTGGGTCCAGTCACTGGATAGCCAGGGACTTGACCTGGGACTTGACCTGGGACAGAAACATTTATGGGTATTTGTAAATTTTAAACACACAAGATTAGTTTATTGAGTAGCTCAGTCTTTATAATATATTTGCACATTCAAATGTCTGTAGGTGGTTATTTTATTGACATAAAATGTAATCCTTCAGACACAATGCCTTTAACTGTTTGACACGACTGTTAAATACTTTAGGTTGTTTTGTTTAATGACACCACTAGAGCACATTGATTTATTAATCGTCAGATTTAAGTTTTAACTTTCTTTTTTTCCAATTTCAGAATGTGTTTGTGTTCGTCCTGGCGAGTGACAGCTGTGAGTCCTGTGTTCAACAGCCCGGCTCATGTCGTACGGTCGCAGGCGTCTTCGTCGTATCGGGGCTGACCACCGGAACATACAACCCCATGTTAGAAATCCCACCCCGAGCCTGCCAAATTAACATCACAGAAGTCGCTCTCACAAAAAACTACATAGGTTGAATCTTAAATTAGTGTTTGTCTTGTGGTGTTTATATTCCAATACTTAGTAATTACCTTCTAATCTTATGAAAATATTTATAAACAAGTCCCATTTTTGTAGGATGGCAGGTTGGCTTTTGCACGAATTAAACGAAGATCCCCGAATCTGAATAACAACATTTATTCATATTAGCATTATTGCCAGTCAGCTATATAGGGTTGCCAACAAATCACTATGCATTTTTATTTGGATCACAACTAATGTTGATGGTAAAATGATCATAAAACAGTCTTAGGGTAGCACATTTTGCTCAAATATCTGTATAATTTTTGCTCGAATTTGAGGTTTTGCTCCAGCACTAGGAGGGTAGTTTTATGTTTATGTTTATAAAGCTGGGATATGGAGTGTTGAGGAGAGTTGACATTGCATGGAAACATCTCATATTTTACTTCAGTGTTCAGTCTTAATAAACATTTTGCATTTTTATTTTCTTTACTGAATTGTTATTGTATATACAGGTATATATTTTAATACACATATCTAGTAAATGGCAGTATTTGTATTGTCTTCTCTCTACCTTTCACCACCACCACTACAAATTTCACCACCACCACTACAGTACTAGGCCCAGTTGTTCAAAGCATAGTTAAATTAACCCTGAGTTCATCTAATATTTTCCTTTTGCACAAATACAAAATAAACTTTATATTTGATTATTTGGTTAAGCTAACTAACATTTGAACTACTGGTCCCTGGCCTTAGGTGATATATAATTATTACAATACCAAATCTTCACACACCGATACTGTTTTGTAGCTTTAAAGTCTGATGGGTCACAGAGAATTTTAAACAACTACTGGGTGCTGTCTCAGTCTGGTCGTTACCCTGGTGCAGGGACAGTCTTCGAGTATTTCCAGGGGGGAGCACACCCAGACTGCCCTGGACAGTGTGTGTTTGCTGCAGGCCCGACAACCAAGTCCGTCACTGTGCAGGTAATGTGACCAAGAATGTCTGCTTTGTTTTTCTTTTTTGAAATACAGTATTCAAAATATTTGTTCCAGAACTTGTGTAAAACTTACTCGCAAAGTTCGAACCTGACAGGGAGCAATTAACAGGCAACTGCCACTGAAAACAATACATGTAAGCCTTCACCGGTCTCAATGGCACAGTGGTTACACCATCAGACTGGTAGGTACAGGGTTCACAGCCCAGTGGGTAGGTGTAAGGCCACTACACCCTCTTCTCTCCCACTAACCACTAATCAACTAACAACTAACCCACTGTCCTGGACAGACAGCCCATATAGCTGAGGTGTGTGCCCAGGAACCTTAATTGGATATAAGCATGAAAATAAGTTGAAATGAAAATGTAAGCTTTCAGTTTGTTGTTTCCATGTTAAATCATTGTACATCTATTTACAAAGCGATCGTAGCATTAAGATCACCGTAATTGCATAACTACTTCATGTACTTAAGGTGATCTTAGCACTAAGATCGCTTCGTAGAATGGGGCTCAGTTCTAGAAATTGGTGCCAGTTAAGTTGACATTAGGACAACCGATATTTCTAGTATTTGTTTCAGATTAAAATGTCAGAAGCCGAGATTGCTTCCCAGTCCACTAAATGAATTTCCATCCTCCAACTGAACTGGCCTCGGTGGCGTCGTGGCAGGCCATCGGTCTACAGGCTGGTAGGTACTGGGTTCGGATCCCAGTCGAGGCATGGGATTTTTAATCCAGATACCGACTCCAAACCCTGAGTGAGTGCTCCGCAAGGCTCAATGGGTAGGTGTAAACCACTTACACCGACCAGTGATCCATAACTGGTTCAACAAAGGCCATGGTTTGTGCTATCCTGCCTGTGGGAAGCGCAAATAAAAGATCCCTTGCTGCCTGTCGTAAAAAGAGTAGCCTATGTGGCGACAGCGGGTTTCCTCTAAAAAACAGTGTCAGAATGACCATATGTTTGACGTCCAATAGCCGATGATAAGATAAAAAATCAATGTGCTCTAGCGGCGTCGTTAAATAAAACAAACTTTACTTTACTTTACCATTCTCCAACTGTTTCTGCATATATCACACCACGAAGGTGAATTGCTGTTATATTAGTGTAGGATGGTTCCTTTTATCAAGATGGATTTCTTTCTCCTGAAACCAATAATTAACATAACCAAGTAACAGACAGTGTATATGAGCTAAGTCTGCACTTCCTTTCTTGAGACTTCTTTTAAAACCTACCCACCACCTCTCCCAAAAAAAATAGAAATGGAAATATATTGTTGGGTTCACCATTAATGTACACTTTTTAAAATTTGTTTCAGCTTCTGTACTATTCAAAGAACCTTGGAGTCCGATATGAGTTTGTGCTGCCAAACAACGTCCCCTTCCAGCGTCTCGAAGGAACATTCGCCCAGATCGACAGTCAGCCGAGCTCATCGAGAAGGGTGACCACTCGCAGGAAGGCCAAGAGTCCATCTAGGTTTGATGGTGAACGCTCGGGGCAGCCATTCAGCAGTCGAACCGAGGGTTCCTTGTTGATCCGCAGCAGAGATCAGTTGAGATCGAGTCTAACGTCTCACAGGAACTCTTCGTCCAAACCACACGCCGGTCCGAGCAGACGTGAATCCAAATCACGCTCCACTGCTACGAGACGGGTTTCTCCTTCCCAACCCGACGTCATCCGACGCAGGTACGGGTACGACGATCTCGACGGTAGAGGTCTCAGTTACTCCCAGCCTCGCAGAAACTCCCGCAGAAACCCTCGCAGGAGAGGAGGCAGGGGCAGGAAGGTCCCCGTCGTGAAGCAGATGCCAAGGTATGTGGCACCTTCCATTGGAGGCAGAGGGGTTACGAGGTATGAAGCTAGCAGTCTTCAGGGACACAGAGAGGTCAGTGGGCTGCAGGGTCACAGAGCGGCCCTGGCAAGCAGGAGCTACTACAGAGGGGGTCAGAAAGCAGATGTGAGGGCAAGGCAGAAAGCAGACGTGAGGGCAAGGCAGACAGTAAATGCGAGGGCAAGACAGAAAGCAGAGGCGAGGGCAAGGCAAAAAATGAGGACAAGGCTTAACTCACTGACAGATAATGACATCTCTGTGTCCAGAAAGGGACGACCGGTGGATCGAGGAGGGCGGGGTCAGTACGAGTGGAAGATTTCTGGCTTCACGGAATGTTCAGTCACATGTGGAGGAGGTACGTGAAAAGATAAGCAGATTTATTTACTTCATCCACTCAAATGTGCAAAATATCCTTTACATCCAGACATGGATCCTGGTAGAAGGTGCTGGGGTGGCAAGCTTCCTTTCCCCAAGATTCAAACTGCCCTGAAAATCCTGAGCTTTGCATATGAATATTATAATTGCTGTTATCATGTAATGGGTAGTATTCCAATAAAATAACATCATGTGATATTTTTCATATCACGGTACTGGCAAAAGTGAAGTAGAGTATTGAAACCTCTGAGGTTGTTTGTATAGTAAAAGTGAAGTAGAGTATTGAAACCTCTGAGGTTGTTTGTCTACTAAAAGTGAAGTAGAGTATTGAAACCTCTGAGGTTGTTTGTATAGTAAAAGTGAAGTAGAGTATTGAAACCTCTGAGGTTGTTTGTATAGTAAAAGTGAAGTAGAGTATTGAAACCTCTGAGGTTGTTTGTATAGTAAAAGTGAAGTAGAGTATTGAAACCTCTGAGGTTGTTTGTATAGTAAAAGTGAAGTAGAGTATTGAAACCTCTGAGGTTGTTTGTATAGTAAAAGTGAAGTAGAGTATTGAAACCTCTGAGGTTGTTTGTATAGTAAAAGTGAAGTAGAGTATTGAAACCTCTGAGGTTGTTTGTATAGTAAAAGTGAAGTAGAGTATTGAAACCTCTGAGGTTGTTTGTATAGTAAAAGTGAAGTAGAGTATTGAAACCTCTGAGGTTGTTTGTCTACTAAAAGTGAAGTAGAGTATTGAAACCTCTGAGGTTGTTTGTATAGTAAAAGTGAAGTAGAGTATTGAAACCTCTGAGGTTGTTTGTCTACTAAAAGTGAAGTAGAGTATTGAAACCTCTGAGGTTGTTTGTATAGTAAAAGTGAAGTAGAGTATTGAAACCTCTGAGGTTGTTTGTATAGTAAAAGTGATGTTGGTTATGAACACCTCTCAATGAATTCAGAACAAATGTTCTTGCATCACTGTCAGTGACCGGCCTCGGTGGCGTCGTGGTTAGGTCATCGGTCTCAGGCTGGTAGGTACTGAGTTCGGATCCCAGTCGAGGCATGACATTTTTAATCCAGATACCGACTCCAAACCCTGAGTGAGTGCTCCACAAGGCTCAATGGGTAGGTGTAAACCACTTGCACCGACCAGTGATCCATAACTGGTTTGTGCTATCCTGCCTGTGGGAAGCGCAAACAAAAGATCCCTTGCTGCAAATCGGAAAGAGTAGCCCATGTAGTGGCAACAGTGGGTTTCCTCTCCAAATCTGTGTGGTCCTTAACCATATGTCTGACGCCATATAACCGTAAATAAAATGTGTTGAGTGTGTCATTAAATATAACATTTCTTTCTTTCTTTCACTGTCGGTGGGGCCCATTGGGATATATCTTGTTTCAGCCAGTGCAGAATCACAGGTATATCAAAAGTTATGTATGCACTATCCTGTCTGTGGGATGGTGAATATAAAAGATCCCTTGCTACTAATAGAAAAATGTAACAGGTTTTCTCTCTAAGACTATGTCAAAATTAGTAAATGTTTGACATCCAATAGCTAATGATTAATAATTAAATCAAAATTAGTAAATGTTTGACATCCAATAGCTGATGATTAATAAATCAAAATTAGTAAATGTTTGACATCCAATAGCTGATGATTAATAAATCAAAATTAGTAAATGTTTGACATCCAATAGCTGATGATTAATAAATCAAAATTAGTAAATGTTTGACATCCAATAGCTGATGATTAATAAATCAAAATTAGTAAATGTTTGACATCCAATAGCTGATGATTAATAAATCAAAATTACCAAATGTTTGACATCCAATAGCTGATGATTAATAAATCAAAATTAGTAAATGTTTGACATCCAATAGCTGATGATTAATAAATCAAAATTACCAAATGTTTGACATCCAATAGCTGATGATTAATAAATCATTGTGCTGTAGTGGTGTTGTTAAACAAAACAAACTTAACAAAAAGTCATCAGTGATCTATAGCCAAACAAACGAAACTGGATTTTAAAAATTCTGTTATGTTGTGGTAATGAAATATACTCTTCAAAAAAGTAGGGGAACCTGAAATATTAATGTTAATATCAACTATTAGACCGAACATACGTTTTTACCACAGACGTCCTAGTAAAGAACGTTCAGGTCTGTTTATCAACACACTGAAACACATTCCATAGTTTGCACATGCATCATGCAGTTGCCCCGTACACGTGTCATTCTCGATTTTTACAATTTCCAGGAAGGTGGAACATTATTTCTATCAACCTTTTTCATTCTGTTGATCATACAGTTGTTATTATTTTGTTTTTAGTCATTTATATTGTTTGAATTTGCGACGTATACTGATAAAAAAACGTCAACTTTCAAATTTCACTTCTGACCCCAATTGTTCTTCAAGATCTTTGGTGGTCATAAAACCTACTGTAATACTGAACTACCGGTTGTAATGTTTGCCCAATTAATTCACTATTATCATATAGCCAGTCCCCACAGCTGATATACCTTACAATTTTGGCAATTGTCAATTCTTATTTAGAGTTCCCCTACTTTTTTTTGAAGAGTATATATGAGCAAAATTCAACTTCAATACATATTTGGCGATTTCACGGCTTTTTAAACTGTGTGTTTATATTGTGGCGTTTCAGGCTTCCAGCAAACACTGATCATCTGTGTGCTGAAGAATGCCAGAACGCATGTGACGGTTACCGAGGACAACTGCGATGTCCGGACGAAACCCGACAAACAGCAGGTCAAATGTAACTCCATCCCGTGTCCGGCAGAGTAAGTGGAACTTAGTCGTCTACATAGAGAATAACTAGTGATCATTAAACTTCCATCACATTCAATACAATATAACGTCATTCCATTGGTTCAGACGTAGCAACAGGAGTTTGTTAATTTCTCAATGAATGTAAAAATTATTTCGTCAGGGAACATCATATCTGATGACATAATTTTATATGGGCAAGTTGTCTTATTGAGCGTTATTGTTTAGGGACCAAAAATAATTCAAAATAAAATATACACTTTTAGTGTTATTATTAGCAAGCATGATTCAAATTTAATTATAAGTATTGTCTGTTATTTCTTTTATGTTCATCTGGGTATGAAAAAAAATTCATCCACAAACATATGTGAGAACAGCTTCACTGATTCACACAGTTTGCAGAAGATTTTTTGTGTGTTTATACCCCAATGAAAGTAATCGAAATAACAGACAATCCTTAAAATGAAGTAGGATATCGGCCTTATCTTTTCATGGTAAGAATGGAAAATCCTCCTGGAATTTCTCATTTGGCCGAACAGGACAAAGCAGATACCCTATGTTATTAACTAGTTATTATCTTTATCCTGCAGATCACACAAATTAAGGAGAAAAGCTATTATTTCTGTTATTTCATTGTACGATGACCTAGAGGTCAAATGAGTAATTTTGTAATGTAGATACGCATGTGATGTCACTCATGTGATGTTAGTAGTCATAATCTGCTAGTACACGTTTATGACGTTGCTTAAATTGGTCATCATAATCACTTACTGACTGACTCGCTCACTTATTTCTGCTCTAGCTGGGTTGTGTCACCGTGGTTGGCGTGCAGTGTCATGTGTAGGTCATTTACTTATTTACTCACTTACTGACTAACTTACTTATTTACTCACTTACTGACTCGCTCACTTACTTATTTCTGCTCTAACTGGGTTGTGTCTCCGTGGTCAGTATGCAGTGTCACGTGTGGGTCACTTACTTATTTACTTACTTACTAACTCACTCACTTTTTTACTCACTTACTTGCTTATTTAATTATTCACTTATTTACTAACTTACTCACTCACCCACTAACTTATTTACTCACTTACTCATTCACTTACTTATTTACTTGCTTATTTCCCGTCTAGCTGGGTTGTGTCTCCGTGGTCAGCGTGCAGCGTCACGTGTGGGTCGGGGACTCAGATGCGGAGGATCACGTGTAAACAGCGTCTGTCCCGCACGCTGCACCTCGCTGTGTCGGCCAGCAAGTGTGATGACCACTCAAAGCCCGCTGTGTCACAGATGTGTGAGCGCGACCTGTGTGCCGCCTGGAACGTCAGTGCGTGGGAACAGGTCGGTATCACAGCATAAATAATATTAAACCATTCTAATACAGGGATGAGATCGATATGTTGTTTCATGGGGCACAAAATGAGGCTGGAGCTTGACATGAGTATTTGTTTGGTATTGTGGGGTTTTTAACACCATGAAAGTAATATTGTAATTAATGAAGCTCTCAGTTTATGTTTGGGGTTTTTTGTTTTTTGTTTAATGACACCACTAGAGCACATTGATTAATTAATCATCAGCTATTGGATGTCAAACACCAGAGGAAACCCGCTACAGAGGAAACCTGCTACATTTTTCCATTAGCAGCAAGGGATCTTTTATATGCACTTTCCCACAGACAAGAAAGCACATACCACACACTTTGACCAGTTGTGGTGCACTGGTTGGAACGAGAACCCAATCAGTTGAATTAATGGATCCACTGAGGTGGTTTGATCCTGTAATGCAATCACCTCAGGCTCACAGTTTATGACTTGTATGTTGGTGTTAAATGTTGCTGTAGTTTTATGGTTGACTATTTTCATTGTTGCAGTGTTCTGTGGAGTGTGGAGTTGGCGAGAGGAAGCGGAAAGTGAAGTGTGTGGACCACCACAAGAAACACATTCCTAACAAGTACTGTCCAGGACCGGCCCCCACGGCCATTGAACCGTGCAACATGGGGGCGTGTCACCAACAGTGGTGGGTCACAGCCTGGTCACATCAGGTGAGTTATCTACCCCTGAACCGTGCGATATGGGGGCGTGTCACCAACAGTGGTGGGTCACAGCCTGGTCACATCAGGTGAGTTATCTACTCCTGAACCATGGGACATGGGGGCGTGTCACCAAAAGTGGTGGGTCACTGCCTGGTCACATCAGGTGAGTTATCTACCCCTGAACCGTGCGACATGGGGGCGTGTCACCAACAGTGGTGGGTCACAGCCTGGTCACATCATGTGAGTTATCTACCCCTGAACCGTGCGATATGGGGGCGTGTCACCAACAGTGGTGGGTCACAGCCTGGTCACATCAGGTGAGTTATCTACTCCTGAACCATGGGACATGGGGGCGTGTCACCAACAGTGGTGGGTCACTGCCTGGTCACATCAGGTGAGTTATCTACCCCTGAACCGTGCGACATGGGGGCGTGTTGTCACCAACAGTGGTGGGTCACTGCCTGGTCACATCAGGTGAGTTATCTACCCCTGAACCGTGTGACATGGGGGCGTGTCACCAACAGTGGTGGGTCACTGCCTGGTCACATCAGGTGAGTTATCGCCCATTAACCAAGGTGAGTTATTTTTCCTGAACTGTAAGGTGTGTTATCTCCCCATAACTTTAAAATGAGTGAGGTCCCCTAAATTGGAAGATGGAATTTTTTCCACTGAACTGTAAGTTGAGTAATGTGAACTGTATGGTGAGTTACTCCCCTAGGCTGTAAGATGAGTTATCTCCCCTTTACTGTAAGGTAGATGAGTAATTAATCAATTTACTCTAGTGGTATCTCTAAACAAAACAAACTTTAAATTCACTGTGTAAAGCATCAAATAGTTTGTCCTTTTTCCTTTTTGTTATATCCATCTACTTGTGCCATTTAGTTTCACTTCTCAATCCAACCAGTGCCCTACAGCTGGCATAGAAAAGGCTGTAGTATGTGCTGTCCTGTCAGTGGGAAATGTATATCAAGTATCCATAGCTGCTAATGTAAAATGTAGAAAGTATTCTTTGAAGGCAACATGTCACAATTACCAAACACTGGCATCCAATAGCTGATGGAGGGTGAGACGTAGCCTAGTGGTAAAGCGTTCGCTTGATGTGCTGTCGGTCTGGGATCGATCCAAATCGGTAGGCCCATTGGGCTATTTCTCGTTCCAGTCAGTGCACCACGACTGGTATATCAAAGGCTGTGAAATGTGCTCTCCTGTCTGTGGGATGGTGCATATAAAAGATCCCTTGCTGCTAATCGAAAAGAGTATCCCATGAATTGGCGACAGCAGGTTTCCTCTCTCAATATCTGTGTGGTCCTTATAACTATATGTCCGACACCATATAACCGTAAATAAAATGTTTTGAGTGCGTCATTAAATAAAACATTTCCTTCCTTTCCAATAGCTGATGATTAATTAAGTTGCTCTAAATCGTGTTGTTAAACCAAACAAACTTTAACTTTTTCTGTTTTTCTGGATGGGGAGAGGGAGGGAGGGGGGGAGTTTGTTTATTTTTTAAAAATTGATTGCTGTTGTTTTTGCTTTTGTTTGTTTTTCATCCTCGTTTCTGCCTGCAGTGTCCCGCAGACTGTGGTTCCGGGGTACAGACGAGGAGTGTCGTCTGTTCCAATAACCTTGGCGACAAGCTAGATGACAGTTTGTGTGAACAGTCCAAGAAGCCGGAGACACAAGCGGCCTGTCGCAGTCGAAAACCGTGCGACCAAGGGACGTGGTTCATCGGACCTTGGAGCCAGGTATATAAGCAGTTAAATGTCAGCTTCATTGTCTTTCCTGTCTTGGACAGAGAGGCCGGCCAAGGCCGGCACCTGTGCCCACGACAGGCGTGCGCTACAACAGCTTGCTCTGAACGTGCACGTAAAACCCTTTGACCTTGACCTTGACCTTGCTTCATTGTGTATCTATTGTCTTGCTTATAATATACAGAGGATTGGCCAAGAGTGTTTTTTTAATATGGCAAATATCAACCGAGTCTTCTTCTTTTTCTTCTTCTTTTTTTCTTCTTCTTTTTTTTCTTCTTCTTTTTTTCTTCTCTGTTTTATCCCACTGCCCCCTTTCCTTTCTCTCCTTTGAATTCCATCTTCTTTCTTCCCGATCCGGCAACTCCTATCTTTCATCTTCTTTTGCTGTCCATCTCCACATCCCAGTCCTTGTCAACCGAGTCTTTGTAAATCGGCATTTGTCAAGGGCCTGCCAAGACAAATACTGATTAACTAGACAAGGATAAGGATGATATTTTATTTATTATAAAACACGAGTAGCAAATTCTATTTATCCTATAACACTTTCAAAATAACATTTTCATTTGATATATTTAGTAAATCACAGTACTAAAGTATTACGGTTCAAGCATGCTGTCTTGAGCATACACATGTATATTTCATTTCAGCTAATTCTCATGATTATTAAGGTTCAAGCATGCTGTCTTGAGCGTACACATGTATATTTCATTTCAGCTAATTCTCATGATTATTAAGGTTCAAGCATGCTGCCCTGGGTTCATTTCATTTTATTTTAACTTGGGTTTTGTAGTTTTATCTAATTAAGGTTAAAGCACGCTGTCCTGGGTACACACTTCAGCTGTCTGTGTTTGTGTGCAGTCAGTGGGTCAGTGGTTAGTTGTTAGTGAGACAAACATTGGTGTACAGTGGCTCTTCGTCAGTGGTGTACAACACAGAGGGGGGCCATTGCACCACACCCCCCAGTCACACATCTCTCATTCATTTCAATCAATCAATAAAATATTTACATGCTCCTATACCACGAAGGTTTCGAGCATGTCTATCCCAGGTTCGGCCACCGGATGCCAGTAGTCCAACCTGGGACAGAACAATTACTGGGGCAATTTTGATATTTAAACAAACAGGGAAAAAGGACTTTACAATAAATAATTTTGTGCGTTATTTTCCCAAACAATATTTAATATACAGCAAACAACTAACAATTTGTAACGCAAATTTAGATCGGGCAGTCCTAAATATAAATATATTTTAAAATGTTTTTTTAAATATATTAATTAGCCCTCAAAATAGGGGTGGCAGGTGACTAAGAGGTTAGGCTTCAGCCACAAAAAAAGTTTTTCATTTCAACTTATTTTCATGCTTACAATGTATATCAAATTAAGGTTCAGTCATACTGTCCTGGGCATACACCTCAGCTATCTGGCTGGCTGTCGAGAACAGTGTGTTAGTTGTTAGTGGTTAGTGAGAGAGAAGAGGGTGTAGTGGTCTTACACCTACCCATTGAGTCATTAAAACTCACTCTGGGTGGGAGCCAGTACCGGGCTGCAAACCCTGTACCTATCAGCCTTATGTCTGATGGCTTA
This sequence comes from Gigantopelta aegis, assembly GCF_016097555.1. NCBI lineage: Eukaryota > Metazoa > Mollusca > Gastropoda > Neomphalida > Peltospiridae > Gigantopelta > Gigantopelta aegis. The sequence continues at coordinate 1,461,047 of NC_054700.1, read as the reverse complement.
ACCACGACACCACCGAGGACGGTCTCTTTTTACCCAAAACCTTTTATATTTTCTTGTCACCCATAACACAACTCGTAAACACACTGTGGTTCCCCCCACCCTCCCAATATAAAATCATATCCAGTGTCTTACATATACCTCAACATAAAGCTGTTAAAATTGGATGGAAGCTGATATGAGGATACAAAGTGTTAAAATAACTCTAATGTGATTACCTTAAGTGATAGTATACAATCTTATAAGTGCTAAACAAAAATATTGCTGTTTGTTCCCTTTCATTATGTAGTTTTTCTCTTATTAACTTATGTTATAACCAGAGGTGGGATGTAGCCAGTGGTAAAGTGCTCGTTTGATGTGCCGTCAGTTTGGGATCGATCCCTGTCAGTGGGCTCATTGGGTTATTTCTCGTTCCAACCAGTGTACACGGCTGGTATATCAAAGGCTGTGGTATGTGCTATTCTGTCTGTGGGATGGTATATATAAAAGGCCCAATTGTTACTAATGGAAAAATATAGCGGGTTTCCTCTCTAAGACTATATGTCAAAATTATCAAATGTTTGACATCCAATAGCCGATGATTAATAAATCAATGTGCTCTAGTGGTGTCATTAAACACAATAAACAAACTTCTGTTTTCTTTCAATATGATTTTTCTCTTATTAAACTAACCATACACTTTCAGACTTGTATACTCTGAAACCCCTCTAAACCAGACACCCTCAGGACCAAGTAAAATATCCGGTTTTTAGAGGTAACTGCTTTAGAGAGGTTAAGTTCTGTACTGATTTTTTAAAAAGGGCCTTGAAAAATGTCTGGGTATATTACTGGGTTGTTTTTTCTCCAGTGTTCGTCAGGGTGTGGAACTGGAGTCCGCCAGCGTGAAGTTGCCTGCATAAAGTCGAACGGTCCGGGTTTGTCCACCTTACCAGACGTAGACTGTGTGACTGAAGACAAACCGCCCACCACTGAGGCATGTCAGAACGATGCTTGTGGTGCCCAGTGGTACATGACAGCCTGGAGTCAGGTAAAGAGATATTATCATATATATATCAGTGTCAGAACGATGCTTGTGGTGCCCAGTGGTACATGACTGCCTGGAGTGAGGTAAAGAGAAATTATCAGATATATATCAGTGTCAGAACGATACTTGTGGTGCCCAGTGGTACATGACAGCCTGGAGTGAGGTCAAGAGATATTATCATATATATATATCAGTGTCAGAACGATGCTTGTGGTGCCCAGTGGTACATGACAGCCTGGAGTCAGGTAAAGAGATATTATCATATATATATCAGTGTCAGAACGATGCTTGTGGTGCCCAGTGGTACATGACTGCCTGGAGTGAGGTAAAGAGAAATTATCAGATATATATATCAGTGTCAGAACGATGCTTGTGGTGCACAGTGGTACATGACTGGACTGCCTGGAGTGAGGTAAAAAGAAATGATCATATATATATATATATATATATATATCAGTGTCAGAATGATGCTGTGGTGCCCAGTGGTACATGACTGCCTGGAGTGAGGTAAAGAGAAATTATCAGATATATATCAGTGTCAGAACGATGCTTGTGGTGCCCAGTGGTACATAACTGCCTGGAGTGAGGTCAAGAGATATTATCATATATATATATCAGTGTCAGAACGATGCTTGTGGTGCACAGTGGTACATAACTGCCTGGAGTGAGGTAAAGAGAAATTATCATATATATATCAGTGTCAGAACGATGCTTGTGGTGCACAGTGGTACATAACTGCCTGGAGTGAGGTAAAGAGATATTATCATATATATATATCAGTGTCAGAACGATGCTTGTGGTGCACAGTGGTACATAACTGCCTGGAGTGAGGTAAAGAGATATTATCATATATATATATCAGTGTCAGAACGATGCTTGTGGTGCACAGTGGTACATGACTGGACTGCCTGGAGTGAGGTAAAGAGAAATTATCATATATATATCAGTGTCAGAACGATGCTTGTGGTGCCCAGTGGTACATAACTGCCTGGAGTGAGGTAAAGAGAAATTATCATATATATATATCAGTGTCAGAACGATGCTTGTGGTGCACAGTGGTACATAACTGCCTGGAGTGAGGTAAAGAGAAATTATCATATATATATCAGTGTCAGAACGATGCTTGTGGTGCACAGTGGTACATAACTGCCTGGAGTGAGGTAAAGAGATATTATCATATATATATATCAGTGTCAGAACGATGCTTGTGGTGCACAGTGGTACATAACTGCCTGGAGTGAGGTAAAGAGATATTATCATATATATATCAGTGTCAGAACGATGCTTGTGGTGCACAGTGGTACATGACTGGACTGCCTGGAGTGAGGTAAAGAGAAATTATCATATATATATCAGTGTCAGAACGATGCTTGTGGTGCCCAGTGGTACATAACTGCCTGGAGTGAGGTAAAGAGAAATTATCATATATATATATCAGTGTCAGAACGATGCTTGTGGTGCACAGTGGTACATAACTGCCTGGAGTGAGGTAAAGAGAAATTATCATATATATATCAGTGTCAGAACGATGCTTGTGGTGCACAGTGGTACATAACTGCCTGGAGTGAGGTAAAGAGATATTATCATATATATATATCAGTGTCAGAACGATGCTTGTGGTGCACAGTGGTACATAACTGCCTGGAGTGAGGTAAAGAGAAATTATCATATATATATATCAGTGTCAGAACGATGCTTGTGGTGCACAGTGGTACATGACTGCCTGGAGTGAGGTAAAGAGATATTATCATATATATATATATATATATATATCAGTGTCAGAACGATACTTGTGGTGCCCAGTGGTACATGACTGCCTGGAGTGAGGTCAAGAGATATTATGATATATATATCAGTGTCAGAACGATGCTTGTGGTGCCCAGTGGTACATGACTGCCTGGAGTGAGGTAAAGAGAAATTATCAGATATATATCAGTGTCAGAACGATACTTGTGGTGCCCAGTGGTACATGACAGCCTGGAGTGAGGTCAAGAGATATTATCATATATATATCAGTGTCAGAATGATGCTTGTGGTGCACAGTGGTACATAACTGCCTGGAGTGAGGTAAAGAGAAATTATCATATATATATATCAGTGTCAGAACGATGCTTGTGGTGCACAGTGGTACATAACTGCCTGGAGTGAGGTAAAGAGAAATTATCATATATATATATCAGTGTCAGAACGATGCTTGTGGTGCACAGTGGTACATGACTGCCTGGAGTGAGGTAAAGAGATATTATCATATATATATATATATATATCAGTGTCAGAACGATACTTGTGGTGCCCAGTGGTACATGACTGCCTGGAGTGAGGTCAAGAGATATTATGATATATATATCAGTGTCAGAACGATGCTTGTGGTGCCCAGTGGTACATGACTGCCTGGAGTGAGGTAAAGAGAAATTATCAGATATATATCAGTGTCAGAACGATACTTGTGGTGCCCAGTGGTACATGACAGCCTGGAGTGAGGTCAAGAGATATTATCATATATATATCAGTGTCAGAATGATGCTTGTGGTGCACAGTGGTACATAACTGCCTGGAGTGAGGTCAAGAGATATTATCATATATATATCAGTGTCAGAACGATGTTTGTGGTGCCCAGTGGTACATGACTGCCTGGAGTGAGGTAAAGAGAAATTATCATATATATATCAGTGTCAGAACGATGCTTGTGGTGCCCAGTGGTACATAACTGCCTGGAGTGAGGTAAAGAGATATTATGATATATATATATTAGTGTTAGAACGAAGACTCCTAACTCTTTCCATTTATGTTTTTCCTTTTTTGGTGGGGTTGGAAGGAGGGGGAAGGGATAATGGATGTTGAATGAAGAAATGTTTGTGTTATTGTTTACTTTTAAGTTGTACTAATAGATTATTATTTACACTTTGCCTCATGCACATACACGAATACCCACACACAACATACATGCATGCTCACAGTATACATACATACACATTATACACAGACATTCATCTAACTACATACAACATAACATACACAACATAAACACACAGCCATACACTCACATGTAACACAGAAACACACATGCAATGCAGATGAACACACACACACACACACACTCACATGCATGCAACACAGTTGAAAATATACACTTACACACGCACAAACACACATGCATTACAGTTGAACACACACACACATGCAACACAGTTGCACACGAACACACACACACATGCAACACAGTTGAACACACACACACACACACACACACACACATAGAAACACATACATACACACATGGAGCACAGTTGAACACACACACACACTCACACATGCAATGTCATCATTTTTTAACACTGTCTCAGTAATGCAGATCTATACAATAACACCACATCTCTGCACAAGATATAGACTTAAGGATTGTAAGGCAGGATAAATGAAATGTGTTTGTACTGGACATAGCCTCCATTTCCCCGCCCACACACACACACACACACACACACACCTTCTGACTTGTCAGTGGTAATAACATACTGAGTATTTATATTAAAATGACAAGTGAGTGAAGAAAATTAACTTTTACAACACAGTGTTCAGTGTCGTGCGGTCCGGGAACCAAACAACGCCTGGTGAGGTGTCTTGACCAGCTGCAGCAACCAGCGCTGGGCTGTGATGTAGAGGAGAAACCCACCGAACAGAAAACCTGTCAGAACACAGACTGTCAGCCGAGGTCGTCGCCACAGGCCATCAGCACACGTACGTTCATATCAAACTTTGTCTTTATTGTTGTCTTGCTTTTACGAGATAAAGCGGACGGGACATACCACAGTGATAAAACACTCACCTCATTTATTGTTGTCCTGCTTTTACGAGATAAAGCGGACGGGACGTAGCACAGTGATAAAACACTCACCTCATTTATTGTTGTCCTGCTTTTACGAGATAAAGCGGGTGGGACATACCACAGTGATAAAACACTCACCTGATTTATTGTTGTCTTCCTATTACGAGATAAAGCAGGCAGGACGTAGCACAGTGATAAAACACTCACCTGATTTATTGTTGTCTTGTTTTTACGAGATAAAGCGGGTGGGACATACCACAGTGATAAAACACTCACCTCATTTATTGTTGTCTTCCTATTACGAGATAAAGCAGGCAGGACGTAGCACAGTGATAAAACACTCACCTGATTTATTGTTGTCCTGCTTTTACGAGATAAAGCGGGCGGGACATAGCACAGTGATAAAACACTCACCTGATGCACAGTCCTGTCTGATTGGTGCGCCTTGGGCTATTTGTCGCTCCAGCCAGTACACCATGACTGGTATATCAAAGGTCATGGTATGTGCAGCTCTCCTGTCTGAATGATCCCTTGATTTTAATGGGCAAATAGAGTGGCTGGGTTTCCTTTGAAAATGATGTGTCATAATGATTAAATGCTTGTTATTCAATAGCCAATGATTGATTAATCCGTGTGCTGTAATGATTTCGTTAAACAAAGCAAACTACGAGACTATAAGTTTCTGTATATGTACACAGCGTCATTTAAATGTACAGTACATACATATACATGTGTTGCTAGTCAGTGTGTGTGTGTGTTCAAGAGGCTTTTTCTCTCTTTCTTCTTATTAATTCCTTGCTTGTATTCAAGCTTGATTGGCTGTGGGTTTGGCTGTGGGTTTGGCTGGCTGGCTTTAATATAGATAAATCGACTGCCCATACCGGTACTTAAACTAAGGAAATGTCTGGCAGGTACATGTAGTCTAGCTGGTTGGAAATCAAAGTAAGATACAGCTTCGCCCTACAGTGACCAGCTGATCGTCATGGTCGCGTATACTGTAATACGAGTAATTTGGTTGGAAATCAAAGTAAGATACAGCTTCGCCCTACAGTGACCAGCTGATCGTCATGGTCGCATATACTGTAATACGAGTAATTTGGTTGGAAATCAAAGTAAGATACAGCTTCCCCCTACAGTGACCAGCTGATCGTCATGGTCGCGTATACTGTAATTTGGTTGGAAATCAAAGTAAGATACAGCTTCCCCCTACAGTGACCAGCTGATCGTCATGGTCGCGTATACTGTAATACGAGTAATTTGGTTGGAAATCAAAGTAAGATACAGCTTCCCCCTACAGTGACCAGCTGATCGTCATGGTCGCGTATACTGTAATACGAGTAATTTGGTTGGAAATCAAAGTAAGATACAGCTTCCCCCTACAGTGACCAGCTGATCGTCATGGTCGCGTATACTGTAATACGAGTAATTTGGTTGGAAATCAAAGTAAGATACAGCTTCCCCCTACAGTGACCAGCTGATCGTCATGGTCGCGTATACTGTAATACGAGTAATTTGGTTGGAAATCAAAGTAAGATACAGCTTCCCCCTACAGTGACCAGCTGATCGTCATGGTCGCGTATACCGCAATACGAGTAATTTGGTTGGAAATCAAAGTAAGATACAGCTTCCCCCTACAGTGACCAGCTGATCGTCATGGTCGCGTATACCGCAATACGAGTAATTTGGTTGGAAATCAAAGTAAGATACAGCTTCCCCCTACAGTGACCAGCTGATCGTCATGGTCGCGTATACCGCAATACGAGTAATTTGGTTGGAAATCAAAGTAAGATACAGCTTCGCCCTACAGTGACCAGCTGATCGTCATGGTCGCGTATACCGCAATACGAGTAATTTGGTTGGAAATCAAAGTAAGATACAGCTTCCCCCTACAGTGACCAGCTGATCGTCATGGTCGCGTATACTGCAATACGAGTAATTTGGTTGGAAATCAAAGTAAGATACAGCTTCCCCCTACAGTGACCAGCTGATCGTCATGGTCGCGTATACTGCAATACGAGTAATTTGGTTGGAAATCAAAGTAAGATACAGCTTCCCCCTACAGTGACCAGCTGATCGTCATGGTCGCGTATACTGCAATACGAGTAATTTGGTTGGAAATCAAAGTAAGATACAGCTTCCCCCTACAGTGACCAGCTGATCGTCATGGTCGCGTATACTGTAATACGAGTAATTTGGTTGGAAATCAAAGTAAGATACAGCTTCCCCCTACAGTGACCAGCTGATCGTCATGGTCGCGTATACTGTAATACGAGTAATTTGGTTGGAAATCAAAGTAAGATACAGCTTCCCCCTACAGTGACCAGCTGATCGTCATGGTCGCGTATACTGTAATACGAGTAATTTGGTTGGAAATCAAAGTAAGATACAGCTTCCCCCTACAGTGACCAGCTGATCGTCATGGTCGCGTATACTGTAATACGAGTAATTTGGTTGGAAATCAAAGTAAGATACAGCTTCCCCTACAGTGACCAGCTGATCGTCATGGTCGCGTATACTGTAATACGAGTAATTTGGTTGGAAATCAAAGTAAGATACAGCTTCCCCCTACAGTGACCAGCTGATCGTCATGGTCGCGTATACTGCAGTACGAGTAATTTGGTTGGAAATCAAAGTAAGATACAGCTTCGCCCTACAGTGACCAGCTGATCGTCATGGTCGCGTATACTGTAGTACGAGTAATTTGGTTGGAAATCAAAGTAAGATACAGCTTCGCCCTACAGTGACCAGCTGATCGTCATGGTCGCGTATACTGTAATACGAGTAATTTGGTTGGAAATCAAAGTAAGATACAGCTTCCCCCTACAGTGACCAGCTGATCGTCATGGTCGCGTATACTGCAATACGAGTAATTTGGTTGGAAATCAAAGTAAGATACAGCTTCCCCCTACAGTGACCAGCTGATCGTCATGGTCGCGTATACTGCAATACGAGTAATTTGGTTGGAAATCAAAGTAAGATACAGCTTCCCCCTACAGTGACCAGCTGATCGTCATGGTCGCGTATACTGCAATACGAGTAATTTGGTTGGAAATCAAAGTAAGATACAGGTTCCCCCTACAGTGACCAGCTGATCGTCATGGTCGCGTATACTGCAATACGAGTAATTTGGTTGGAAATCAAAGTAAGATACAGCTTCCCCCTACAGTCACTATAGCTGTCGTCTTCCAATGGCCACGTATTGTAATATGAGTAATTTGGTTGGAAATCAAAGTAAGATACAGCTTGGCCCTACAGTGACCAGCTGATCGTCATGGTCGCGTATACTGTAATACGAGTAATTTGGTTGGAAATCAAAGTAAGATACAGCTTCCCCCTACAGTGACCAGCTGATCGTCATGGTCGCGTATACTGTAATACGAGTAATTTGGTTGGAAATCAAAGTAAGATACAGCTTCCCCCTACAGTGACCAGCTGATCGTCATGGTCGCGTATACTGTAATACGAGTAATTTGGTTGGAAATCAAAGTAAGATACAGCTTCCCCCTACAGTGACCAGCTGATCGTCATGGTCGCGTATACTGTAATACGAGTAATTTGGTTGGAAATCAAAGTAAGATACAGCTTCCCCCTACAGTGACCAGCTGATCGTCATGGTCGCGTATACTGCAATACGAGTAATTTGGTTGGAAATCAAAGTAAGATACAGCTTCCCCCTACAGTGACCAGCTGATCGTCATGGTCGCGTATACTGCAATACGAGTAATTTGGTTGGAAATCAAAGTAAGATACAGCTTCCCCCTACAGTGACCAGCTGATCGTCATGGTCGCGTATACTGCAATATGAGTAATTTGGTTGGAAATCAAAGTAAGATGCAGCTTCCCCCTACAGTGACCAGCTGATCGTCATGGTCGCGTATACTGCAATACGAGTAATTTGGTTGGAAATCAAAGTAAGATACAGCTTCCCCCTACAGTCGCTATAGCTGTCGTCTTCCAATGGCCACGTACTGTAATATGAGTAATTTGGTTGGAAATCAAAGTAAGATACAGCTTGGCCCTACAGTGACCAGCTGATCGTCATGGTCGCGTATACTGTAATACGAGTAATTTGGTTGGAAATCAAAGTAAGATACAGCTTCCCCCTACAGTCGCTATAGCTGTCGTCTTCCAATGGCCACGTACTGTAATATGAGTAATTTGGTTGGAAATCAAAGTAAGATACAGCTTCCCCCTACAGTGACCAGCTGATCGTCATGGTCGCGTATACTGTAATACGAGTAATTTGGTTGGAAATCAAAGTAAGATACAGCTTCCCCCTACAGTCGCTATAGCTGTCGTCTTCCAATGGCCACGTACTGTAATATGAGTAATTTGGTTGGAAATCAAAGTAAGATACAGCTTCCCCCTACAGTCGCTATAGCTGTCGTCTTCCAATGGCCACGTACTGTAATATGAGTAATTTGGTTGGAAATCAAAGTAAGATACAGCTTCCCCCTATAGTCGCTATAGCTGTCGTCTTCCAATGGCCACGTACTGTAATATGAGTAATTTGGTTGGAAATCAAAGTAAGATACAGCTTCCCCCTACAGTCGCTATAGATGTCGTCTTCCAATGGCCACGTACTGTAATACCAGGGTATAGGGCCCTGACTGTAACACCCAGGTAGGGCCATGACTGTAACATGCACTCAGATAGGGCCCTGATTGTAACATGCACTCAGGTAGGGCCCTGATTGTAACACGTGTTCTGCTTTGCATGCTTGCTTGCTCTCTTTCTGCCACAGGTTTCCACCATCAGGCAAGTGGAGTGAAGTTTCCTCTAAACCAAGGCCGAAAGCAAGTCATCATACCTGCTCCTCTTGTTACAAGTGATTTAGCCTTTCTTCTCATTAAATCAAGTGCTTTAATGACCTTAACTACTGTAATTAATAACAAGTGATTTAGTCCCTTAACAGTCTAACCAGAGGGGACTATAGGTTGTGTCTCCTTCCTTTTGTCTGTTTGTCTGTCTATCTGTCTATAATGAATGTCTGTCTATGCATCTGTCTGTGTCTGTCTGTCTGTCTATCTATATGTCTGTCTGTCTATCTGTCTGTCTATTTATATGTCTGTCTGTCTATGTGTCTGTCTGTATATATGTTTGTCTGTCTGTCTACCTGCCTGTCTATCTATATGTCTGTCTATATATATATATATATATATATATATATATATATATATAAATATATATATATATATGTCTGTCTGTCTGTCTATATGTATGTCAGTCTGTCTGCCTATCTATCTATATGTCTGTCTATCTGTATATATGTCTGTCTATCTATCTATATGTCTGTCTATATATATATATATATATGTCTGTCTGTCTGTCTGTCTGTCTGTCTGTCAGTCTGCCTATCTATCTATATGTCTGCCTATCTGTATATATGTCTGTCTATATGTCTGTCGGTCTATCTATCTATATGTATGGCTGGCTGTCTATATGTCTGTCAGTCTGTCTGCCTATCTATCTATATGTATGTCTGTCCATCCGTCTGTCCCATATATATTTTTTCAGACTTTTTTCACAAAGCCTTGAGATATTGAGCTGAAATTGTGTGTATAGCTTTATCATATTCTGTTACAGATCAAGTTTGACTTTCACCTGATCTAACCATTTTTCACAGAGTTATGGCCCTTGAATGTATTGCTTTAGTAGTACTCTCTGAATGGCTGTTTAATCAAGTGCTGAACCTTGCTATAATTAAGCATTTATAACAGTTGTCATAGCTAATTGTTAGAGGGCGTTGTTACAAAAGAGTAATTATTTTTTAATCAAGTGATTAACCTCGCTACTTTGAGAGTTGCCGTGCAGTGCTTAGCTAGTGGGTTTTAATTTGTCTTCTCTCTTATAATATGGTGATGTGAGATTGTGAGTTTACTAAAACTGTAGTTGTGTTTGTATTTTACATTAGTTAATGGTGTTACATAATATGGTATGGTGAGATTGTGAGTTTATAAAAACTGTAGGTGTGTTTGTATTTTGTGAATGATGTTATAATGATGTTTTGTATTTTGCAAATGATGTTATAATATGGTTAGGTGAGATTGTGACTTTAACTTTTGTTTGTTTTTTCAGGTGGATTGTGTAAAGACAAATACCGCAACTGCAGAGTCGTGGTACAGGCCAGGCTATGTTCATACCACTACTACAAGAAAATATGTTGTCACTCCTGTCAGTCAGAACACTAGACATTGCTAACACAACCACATTAGAACACTAGCCATTGCTGACACAACCACATCAGAACACTAGACATTGCTAACACAACCATATCAGAACACTAGACATTGCTAACACAACCACATCAGAACACTAGACATTGCTAACACAACCACATCAGAACACTAGACATTGCTAACACAACCACATCAGAACACTAGACATTGCTAACACAACCACATCAGAACACTAGACATTGCTAACACAACCACATCAGAACACTAGACATTGCTAACACAACCACATCAGAACACTAGACATTGCTAACACAACCACCAAACCAGACTATGTTCGTACCACTGCTACAAGAAAATATGTTGTCATTCTCGTCTGTCAGAACACTAAATTTAGCCTCACATACAAGTTTTAGATCATTTACAAAGATGTTGTGAGAAGGAAATCAAAAGAGATTTTTTTTTCATCTTCATTTGTGAACATCTAGCAGCCTTTCTACTTATAGAGATCAATTAAGAATGAAGGATTTGGAATAAAACATATGAATTTGGCCTCTGAGAGTGTTTTCCACCAATAAGTGCAAACATGATTGTGATTATGAACACGGAGAGATGGTTTCTACTGATATCCAACAGTCCATTTGCACCAAGCGAAGGTGAACATTAACCACTGAGTATTGCCAAAAGGTTCACTCTTGTCTTTCAATTCGCAGTTGATCTACATAGAAAAATGCTATAAAATTTTTGTATTTAATTTTTTTTAAATCTAAAACCTGATGTGAATTCACCATTGGTGATGAAAGATTGTTGGTGGTGGAAGATTGTTCGTTGTTTATGCATGCATGAGAATTTGCAGCGTTTCAGCAGTTTACCACATTTCAGGGGCCGTCTGGACCATTCCTGCAATTAGTGCAAATTCGAGGAGATCTGAAAATGTCATTATAGAGGCCTAAGTTGGGTACTATTTGGGCTACTACCATCCACCCTGGTTAGTTTTTCTTCCATTTTGCTTGCACCAAGTGAAGCTTTAGTCTAGTGGTTTATATAGTGACTTCTACAATATCGATAGGGGATGCTACCCACCTGTGCCCTACACTTGCTTAGTCACTGTACGATACCATCTATTTGGAATCTGACCTGTTTCCATGCCTGTTAATGTTCACGATTGTAACGGTGTTTGCTTGGTGGAGATTCATTCCGATAGTGATGGAGCTGCCCCATCTCCCTTGTCTCTCTGAAATTTGAGACATTTTTACTTAATCATTGAAGCAAAAGGAGATTTAAATCCACTGTTGGTAGGATAGGTTAATCGGTGTTCAGATGTTTGCTGGGTGGAAAAGAGCCCAAACATAATTTACTATTTACTTTCTTTTGTAGGTCCTTTCTGTTATTAGTACCCTACCCTATTCTTCACAGAATTATGGCCCTTGAACTTAGGAGATGTGAAAATTTGTTTTCAGTACTCTTTTTTTTTCGCAATGCCTTAAGATATTGAGCTGAAATTTTGCATATTGCTTTAATTACCATGTACTGTTACAGATCAAGTTTGACTTTCATGGCGATATACCCATTTGTCACATAGTTATGGCCCTTAAACTTGGGAGATACAAAACTTTAATTAGCCCGGTAAGGTGACATGTATTGCTTTAGGAGTACTCAGAATATTTGTTCTATGTTGGACTTCATGATATACTTTACAATGCTGCAGTTTGCATTTAAATTATGTTCATGTTAAATACGTGTTTGGGTTTAAATTGTAATAAAGTTTTATTAGAATTACTTGCTGCCAAATCTTCAAATATTTCACTTGTTTTATTTATAATTTGTTTGTTAACATCATAATCACGCTAAAGAAAGAGAGTTTTATTTAACTTCGTCATTGTCATGCAATGCTTTATAAAGGTGAAGTATTATAACAATTTTTTTTGTTTTTTTTTGTTTAACGACACCACTAGAGCACATTGATTAATTAATCATCGGCTATTGGATGTCAAGCATTAGGTCATTCTGACACGTTGTCATCAGAGAAAACCTGCTACATTTTTCCTAGTGCAGCAAGTGATTTTTATATGCACTTTTCCAGACAGGATAGAACATACTATGGTCTTTGTCCAGTTGTGTGGGGGCGGGACGTAGCCTAGTGGTAGAGCGCTTGCTTGATTTGCGGTCGGTTTACGATCAATCTCCATCAGTTGGCCCACTGGACTATTTTTTGTTCCAGCCAGTGATCCACAAACTTGTGTAACAAAGGCCGTGGTATATGCTATCCTGTCTGTGGGATGGTGCATATAAAGGATCCCTTGCTGCTAATCGAAAAGAGTAGCCCATGAAGTGGCGACAGCGGGTTTCCTCTCTCAATATCTGTGTAGTCCGTAACCATATGTCTGACGCCATATAACCGTAAATAAAATGTGTTGAGTGCATCATAACACGTTTCCTTGACCAGTTGTGGTGCACAGGTTGAAACAAGAAAAAAAAATCAACTGAATGAATCCACCGAGGTGGTTCGATCCTGTGACGCAAGCACCTCAAACAAGCACTTGACCGACTGAGGTAAAACCTGTCCCTATCATAGTTACAAATGACATATTTCGCTGCTGTTATATTTATTTGTGATAACTAAATGTAGATTTGCCAACTGAAATGTGTATTCTGTGTAGACATGTTTGTACATATAATGTAAAGTGTGTTTATATATAGTTCAATATTTGTGTAATTTAACTTTATTTCCAATTACCGTGTATATTGTGATTCTGGTGTATCAACGAATAAATTCACAAAGTAATCAGAATACTGTTTTGTTTTGGTTGTGCTTCTTTTCTTTTTTTTCCCTTTTTTTTTTTCTTTCTTTTTTCTCTTTTTTTGTTCTTTTCTATTCTTCGTTTTACGCTGGGGTTTGTTTTTATTTTTGAGGTGTCTGTGTGTGTGTTTGGTTGTTTTGTTTTTGGGTTTTGTTATTTTTTGTTTGGGTTTTTTACTTTTTAAGGTTGTTTCGGGAGGGTCTTGTAAAAACAAATTTAAAAAGTGTTTTGTTTAACAATGCCACTAGAGCATCTTGATTTACTAATCATCGGTTATTGGATGTCAAACATTTGGCAATTCTCACATATAGTCTTACATTGTTTTCTATTAGTAGCAAGGGATCTTATAAATGTGCACCATCCCACAGATAGGATAGCACATACTATGGCTTTGATATACCATATGTGATGCACTGCTGGGAATGAGAAATATCCTAATGTGCCCACCAATCCAAGACCGACCGTGTATCAATAGTGGCGGATCCAGAAAATCCATTGGGGGTGGGGGGCAATGACATGAGGCGGAATGCCAAGGGAACTTTGGGGGAGGTTTGGAAGGTGATCGTAAAAAATTAAAATTAATGTATAATAAAATTATAACTGTCGTAAATTTTAGGGGTGCTGACCCCTGCCCTCAAACTCCCCCCCCCCCCCCCCCCCCCCCCCCCCGATTCGCCTCTGATCAGGCAAGCACTTAACTGGAAAACGTCCCGCTCACTAAATACAAATACTGGGAATTTCGTTTTCCTTCCATTCTAAGCATTAGTCGTTTTAGTTCCCCCCCCCCCCCCACACACACACACACACCTAACCAAAGGGGACTATAAGTGTAATATATATTTTTCTGTCATTTTTTTTCACAATACCTCAAAAAATTGAGCTGAAATTTTGTGTATAACTGTAATGTACTTTAATGACGATTTTTTAGACAGAGTTATGGCCCTTGAACTTAGGATAAATGGAAAACAATTTTCTGGACCTTTTTTGCAATGCCTAAAGACACTGAGATGACATTTTGTACATAGCTTTTTGTTTTTGTGGGGGTTTTGGAGGATCACTTTGTCAGGTATGTTTGCACAGCAGTATTATTAAATAAATGTTAATTTAATAATTAAATACAGATAATTTTTATTCAAATTTCTTTCCACGAAGGAGGTTGTTTTGTTTCTAGCATCATATTATATGATTCAAAGGCTTTACGTCACTGATGTCTGAGAGTTCACCGTCACCGCTGCTGTCGTGTTACTGTTATTTATGCACTGTTATTAATGGGGGCGACATCTCAGTACTTAGACCACATTACTCGGGATAGTCTTATTGAAAACGTATTTGGGTTTCGTTTACTTAAATTTTTTTTTTTTTAACGCGACATAATTAATCTATTTTCCTAATTTTCGTGTTGCGCAATTTGGAATACTATTTGTTATATACTTACTTTTGTGAACGCGAGTGACCCAGTTTACTTCATTATGTGTATATTTGTGCTAGGGTGTCGTTAAACATCCATTATTCATTCATTCATTTTTGCAAAAATTTGGTGGCATTATTTATATATGTTATTATGTATACAACACTGGGATTTAAAAACGTTTAGTTTATGATAACAAATCTGCTTTGGACCTCCTTCCCAAGCCGATGACATTCGTTATCCATTATTCATTCATTCATTGCAATTTGGTGGCATTATTTTATATATGTATACAACACTGTTTAAGTTTAGTTATGATAACAAACTGCTTTGGACCTCCTTCCCAATGACATTATGTTCAACATAGCGACCACTATGATGCCATCTGTTTTGTTCTAAGGTAGACGACATGGGTCTCCACGGTGTTTCCTTCAAAGCTCTTCATGATCGTCAACTCCACCTGGGGTTTGAGAACATCCCGTCTTTAATGCAGTGTGTGTTCTCCTTCACACTGGTATGTTCTTTAGTTCATTAAATGCGTGGATCTATAATAATTAAATTATAAGTGAATGCACAGCAATAGCAATATTCAGACATCACCCTTGTAATTTCTGTGCAGAAAAATAGCGACACGCCGAAGTGTGATGTCATCACTTATGATCATCCTTCGCACCTGTTCCGCAGGTACCTCTTGGCGGTATTCAATTATATGTGTGTTGTTCACCCATACATTATAACTCTTCTTCTTCACAAGGATAGTGATAATGAACTCTTCTCCAACATTAAACACAAACGACTCGCCCTTCTTGCTCTCAAGCCATTTCGTTTCTGTGCGAGAGCTGAATGAAATCTTTGTTCCGTCACTTGACTGCTGATCGATACGAACAAACAGTTCAAGAGATATCACTGGTATGATACCCGCTAGGATAATAGTAAAGCCCCTTTTTTTGGAAGGGGAACCAATAACTTCTACTACAGTCCCAGTCAGTAAAGGACACGGCAGAGTTGTGTCAAATCTAACAGCCGGGTTGATCCACGTTGTTTGATGACACTGTTTGTCCATTTTGGTGAGAGATCCGTTCTTCAAGCATCTGCCTGTTTGTAACGGTGAGTCATAGAACGAGAACCCTTCATTGCATCTATATGTGACCTCTGATCCCGGAAACAGTATTTTATAGTGGACAATTCCGTTCGGAAGAACTGATGGTTCAGAACAAAGAAGTGATAATGGATCGTTAGTTGTTTTCAGTTTGAACACCGAGACCCTCTGGTAAGATTCGTAAACGAATCCAAAGTCCTGCCTGGTGTACGTAGTCATATCATCTTCCGGACTGTCTTTGTTTTTGGACTTGAGATCAGTGGCCAATTTCCTCTTGTCTGTAAATGATACCACCATCTAACCCTTCTTTCTTCGAGAAAGATCCAATACATGTCGGGATTGTGTTTTGATTTCCTCTTAAACTGGCATTACTGTACGTAAAATATCCACACGAAAGAGATCGTGTACATTGTACAGCACACAAGAACGTGTTATGTAGCCCATCCACTTTAGACAATGCTGAAGAGGATCCAGTGTTCATCACCATTATAGACAAAACTGCGTGCAACACAAGTAAATGTGTATTTCGCATCATCGTGCTGTATCGGGTATGACTGGTGATTAATATACCCATTACACACTTGAATGTATCATCTCAAACATTCAGGATGGTATTTACTTGAAGACAGAAGGGGACGAAAATATGACTGGCTGATTTTCTAAGACTCAAGTGTGTTTGTCAAATATAATTGGTTACAATTTTGTACATTGTTAAAGCGTTAATATTTTATATATGTTAAAGATGATTCTTTACAGAATGAGTTTCATTTCGAGCTTGATATATTATTCAAAACACTAACCGTAATTGATATCTCGTGAGAGATATTTCAAAGTTAGCTGTACAGTTACTAATGTGCTGTCCCATAGACGAGGAACTAGATAGAGATTGATGGAATCTACCACTATTTGGCTTTTCTGTTAATCTGGTATTACTGTATATATAGACTATTAATTAGTTTTGTTTAACGACACCACTAGATTACATTGATATATAAATCATCGTTGTTGGATGTCAAACGTAGTAGATATTGCCGAAGCGGATCCAGTGTTTGTTATTACTGTTGTCAAAATTATGTGCAACACAAGCCATTGTGTATTTCGCATCATCGTGTTGTATCAGGTATGGATGGTGATTAATATACACGGTACACACTTGCGTCGTATTGTATTCATCGACGGTCCTGGACATTGGACTTTAATTTCATATTTCTCCTTCTCCTTTTTCATCTTCTTCTTCTACTTAATCTTCTTCTTCTAAATAATGTATATTTTAAAAGGCAGAGAACGTATTCATTGTAAAATATACACTGTTTTGAAATTTGATCAGGTTCAATCCTCATTATCGTGAAATATGCATGCGCATACATAAATATCTTGTTATTAACTGACCGAATTTTTTTGTCAAGATTTAATAACATTAAAAAAGTGTTTGCCTCATTACTCCATTCGAAAAACAATATAATCATCTTTGGACGAAACGTGTCCTAATATTTTTGTAAGAATGAAAGTAGTCTTAACTAATTAAACATATGCAGAACTTCACATACTCTGTTGTCGCTTTCAATTTATTGCACGAGTTTATTTTTAGCAAGAATATATAGAACTCGTGACAACTGAAAATTATTTCACTCGGGGTATAAACATGATACGAAATGGAAGCTTCTAAACTAAAATGTAGTAATACCTAGATGATTACAGAATTAATACAAATTTGTTGTCACATACGGAAATGCTTTCACTACTGATATAATCATAAAGAAATTACTCTTAAACGTACAGACTCCCGAGTGGGGTTTTTTCCCCCCAATTACCAGTGTTGTATTTCATTCACTTCTTAATAATTATATTTTAAATCACAAGCGTAGCCAGGATTTTATATTAGGGCAACCCATATTGGGGGGGGGGGGGGGGGGGGGGCAACCCACACTAAAAGATAAAGATAAACTTCATTGCATATAAACATTCCACATTAATTTTGGAACTAGATACAAAACGTAATATTTGTACAAGCATGACATAGACAAACAGGATACTAAACTGTATGTGTGTATGATTTTATAAATTTAATAATTTAAAAAAAAAAAGGTTTGATTGGGGCGCATATGGCCCCGTAGCAACCCCTACCCCACCCAACAAATAAACCATTCGTATGTAGCATGAAACACACTAAATGGCTATAGTTTTTGTTTCTGTTCATACGTCCCCGCTTTCGTCACAAGCACTTTCCCATCAACAAAACAGTGCATATATCGGCCTTTGACGTGTCAGTCGTGAGGTAGGAATAGAAAAGCTACTGATTCAGGCGGAAGAAAACCTGTACTCGAAGAAAGCTTTCGATCCCGCAAATCATCGCACCTCAAGCGAGCATTCTAAGGTCGACGACAGTCACTTTTCGCACCCTTGTTTTCATTAAGCTAAATGGTATGACGTTTTCGGTTATATGACGTCATTGGTTTACAGCGGGGCGTTGACAATGGGTCACGTTATTTATGTTAAGAAGCATCCAATACAGTAGCTAATAATGCCAGGTTTAGTCATTTCAGAGCAGGATGGTGCTAAAGCAAGAGAAAATTGGGGGACGAAGATTGATTTTCTTCTCTCCTGTTTGGGA
Organism: Gigantopelta aegis; assembly: GCF_016097555.1. Lineage (NCBI taxonomy): Eukaryota > Metazoa > Mollusca > Gastropoda > Neomphalida > Peltospiridae > Gigantopelta > Gigantopelta aegis. The sequence continues at coordinate 1,442,108 of NC_054700.1, read as the reverse complement.
TACGCAGTTGGTTTGGGAAATGTATGGAGATTTCCATACATGTGCTATATCAACGGCGGCGGTGAGACATTCATGTTTACCATGCAAACTGTGTTGTTTTAAATTTTGTTTTGTTGGGGGGAGGGGGGGACATTTTATTAGTAGTATTAGTATTATTACTATTATTATTATTATTATTATTATTATTATTATTATTATTATTACTACTACTATTATTATTTAGTTGTTTTGTGGGGTGGGGTTCGTTTCTTATAAGCAAGGACCGTTCATTAATTACGTAACGTTAAATATGATATTTTACCCCCCACCCCCTCCCCCTGTAATGGGTTGTAAAGCTCAGAGACAGTTGTAATTTCGTGAATATATTTTGCGTGTTTGGTCTTTTTTTTTACACGCACCGATTCTTTGAAAGTTCGTCATAATAAGAGCAACATATCCAATTGGTAGTTTCATTACAGAAATAGGCCTAGGGCAACGACCCCAGTTTCGACCACTTAAGAAAGAAAGGATTATAACATGTTCGTTTTATTGGCATTTGCTAATATTTGTTTTTCTTCGTAAATACTTACTGGCAATGCTATTCATTGAATAGACCAAAGTTCTGTTCATGCGGTATACGCCGACCAGAGTAGGTTTTGAGTGCCTCAAGGAACAGTCTGCAGTATGACCCAGTACGACCAGATGACCCAGTTTTCGACCACTTTCTAATTAACTAATAAAACTAAACTTTGAAGTTTATTTTATAGTAAATGCAGCATATATCAAACAACTAAATCCAAAAAGAGTTGATTTTAACAACTTTAACACATATTCATGCATTTGCGTACGCACGCAAAAGCTTATATATACACATTCACACATGCACAAGCCTACTTTCTGATGAACAGTCTCTTTGATCCTATCTCAGTTTACAAATAATGATATTAGAGTGAAAATAAAATAAAACATAATTGTGTAAGTCCTGACAAACAGCACCAAAAGACATAAAAGTAGTAAATTTGTGATTCTTGGGAGTTTATTTTGGGAATGTATCCTCAAGCTTTCCTGTTGGTCGAATACTGGGGCAACCCTTTCTATCATATGTCATTATTTGATCACGTGGTCACGTGATTGAAATTATAATGACTGAGGTCACACTGCATTGTCAGCTCCATTTGATTATAAATAAAAACATTAAACATATTTTCAAAGATTTCAAATGGATTAAAAGTATTGCAAATGTTCACGGGATGTTGGATGGTGTAATAGCATGCTATAAAAATGGCCGATGTTCATATTATCACTATAGCCGATGAATATATACTTACGTTCATTCACATGGTTATCATCTGCTATTGCGTTTCCGGAAGAAAGAATGTTCACCCTGTCGCGTATGTTCAAAATACTTTGTTAAAATCTATATACTATTCAGTTTAAACGAGTATGGTAATTAATTAAATACACTGGTCGAATACTGGGTACTGGTCGAATACTGGGGTTACTCCATTATGTTTGTGACAGGAGGGAGGATGCCATCACCACCACCACCACCACCCAACCACCCAATCACTCTTCTTCTTTTTCTTTCTCACCACGTTTTATATTTTTCTGTCGCCTGAAATCTTGAAATTGGACAGTGCATTTTAGGGTTCGTAATTTTACCTTTCGTACCCTCTGGCAGAAACTCTGCTGACCACTATTACACTCATTGCTCAGCCGTGGACAAGTGTGAATATCAAGGTTAATGTTGATGTGAACTGGAATCACTGAGTATGACCTGTCCTATGCTAGGTTTGATGTAGTAACTATTCTGGGAGTGGCAATCCACTTTTGAGCGCTGCAGGAAGGATGTAGGCCCCCTATTGTTCGGTAAAGTATCTCGTCGGGAGTGAATGTCCTCCAACAGACGAAGCACTAGAAAGAGGAAGGAAGGAAATGTTTTATTTAACGACGCACTCAACTCATTTTATTTACGGTTATATGGCGTCGGACATATGGTTAAGGACCACACACATATTGAAGGAGGAAACCCGCTGTCGCTACTTTTTGGGCTACTCTTTTCGAATAGCAGTAAGGGATCTTTTATATGCACCATCCCACAGACAGGATAGCACATACCACGGCATTTGATGTACCAGTCGTGGTGCACTGGCTGGAGCGAGAAATAGGCACTAGAAAGAGATTCATGGAATCAACCACTATTTTGCCAAATGCCCATTCGACACTGCATTGAGCAGAGATACGGTCTTGACAGGCATGGCGGACATTATGGGGCTGACTCAGATCTCTGGCGCAAAGCTTCGAGTTTCTAGGGAGGTTCGGTGATTTACTACCAATAGTATTTTTTATTCAGAATTATTGGTAGGGGGAGGGGAGCGGGAGGGGCGCTAGAGCTATCAAATCAAATCAATCAGATTTCAACTTATTTTCGTGCTTATATCTAATTAAGGTTCAAGCACGCTGTCCCGGGCACACACCTGAGCTACATGGGCTGTCTGTCCAGGACAGTGGGTTTGTGGTTAGTGAGAGAGAAGACGGTGTAGTGGTCTTACACCTACCCACTGAGTCGTTAAAACTCGTTCTGGGTGGGAGCCAGTACCGGGAGGCGAACCCAGTACCTACCAGCCTTATGTCCGATGGCTTAATTACAACACCACCGAAGCCGATACAGCTTCTATATAAACATGCAATCTTTCAATCAACATATAAACCATAAATATAAATAATACAATCCCTAAATGTGTGTACACGTATGTGTGTGTATGTTCCAGTTGTGTGTCAGTTTTGAATACAACAGGAAGTGTAGATCGTATAGATGCCATTAGATGTGGGGAGGGGTTATATATTAATTTATCTTCAACTAGGGGGCCATGCATAATCTCAATATTAGGGTTAGAGTTAGGGGGTAGTGCATAATCTCAATATTAGGGTTAGAGTTAGGGGTAGTGCATAATTTCAATATTAGGGTTAGAGTTAGGGGGCCATGCATAATCTCAATATTAGGGTTAGAGTTGGGGGATAGTGCATAATTTCAATATTAGGGTTAGAGTTGGGGGGTAGTGCATAATCTCAATATTAGGGTTGGGGGGGTAGGGCATAATCTCAATATTAGGGTTAGAGTTAGGGGGTAGTGCATAATCTCAATATTAGGGTTAGAGTTAGGGGGCCATGCATAATCTCAATATTAGGGTTATAGTTAGGGGCCATGCATAATCTCAATATTAGGGTTAGAGTTGGGTGGGTAGTGCATAATCTCAATATTAGGGTTAGAATTGGGGGGTAGTGCATAATCTCAATATTAGGGTTAGAGTTGGGGGGGGGTAGGACATAATCTCAATATTAGGGTTAGAGTTAGGGGGTAGTGCATAATCTCAATATTAGGGTTAGAGTTAGGGGGTGGTGCATAATCTCAATATTAGGGTTAGAGTTAGGGGGTAGTGCATAATCTCAATATTAGGGTTAGAGTTAGGGGGTAGTGCATAATCTCAATATTAGGGTTAGAGTTAGGGGGTAGTGCATAATCTCAATATTAGGGTTAGAGTTAGGGGGTAGTGCATAATCTCAATATTAGGGTTAGAGTTAGGGGGTAGTGCCACCAAGCCTGACGCTTTTGGTTGGTGTATACTTTATACTCAGTGTACATATTTTGTATGTTTATTTGCAATTTATACCCAGACGTGGATCCATTGGCGGGCGCTGGGAGTTGGTAGCCCCTCTTCCGAATTTTAATGTCCCAGAAATCTAGGGCCTAATTTACAAAGCCTGTAAACGACATACATTTAGTATTTACCTGCGTTTAACAAAAACAGTCTTAGTAAAGTCAGCCCATGCTGTTTTATGTATGAATACAGGGCCGTAGCTAGCAGGGGGACAAGGGGGGCAGTTGCCTCCCCAGAAGAAAAAAGTATTATAGAAACTTAAAGAAAATTCTCGTCTTAATTGTTTAAGGAGTTTTAGACTATTAACTACTCAGTTGCCATGCATGCCCCGCCCCCCCCCCCCCCCCCCCTCCCAAACCAAAAATCCTAGCTACGGCCCTGGAATATGGTGCATTTACTTTTTATTTGTGGGGCAGCTTTAGGGTCGACTTTACAAAGCCTGTTTTAGACTTACACGCGTGTAACTAGTACTAACTACATACATTTACAGTGCTGAAACACAGGTCTGCGTTTATAAAACAAACAAACAAACACGCTTTGTAAATTCGGCCCGTAATATCTTGGAGGGATGTGTGTTTCTGGGCCCTGTGTTACAAAGCAATCTTAGCGCTAAGATCAACTTAAGTGAATAAGGTAGCTATGCACTTAAGGTGATATTGGCGCTAAGATCGCTTCTTAAAACCTGGGTTGTTTTCATTAGTTTGTAGGGGCCTAATAAAGGAGGAAATGTAACATGTTTTTGTTTTGTCTTTCTTACGACAGGTGCTTTCTTTGTCCCGTATTCTATCATGCTGTTCTTCGTTGGGATTCCAATATTCTTCATAGAAGTCTCGCTTGGTCAGTTCTCCAGCAACGGACCGGTGACGTGTTGGAAATTCGCTAATCTTTTCAGAGGTGAGACGCTGATGGGGGGGAAGGGGGGGGGGGGGGTGGGTTGGCGTTCGGGTCCTGGTTTGAGTCATGCGCGTAGGCTAACGCTGTATTATCAGTTTTGTTTAACGACACCACTAGAGCACATTGATTTATTATTCATCGGCTATTGGATGGTAATTTTGACATACAGTGAAAATATAATATAAAATTAATATGAGAAATGTCTAAATACAAAAATAATGTTTAAAGATTACTTGATAATGTCTAGGCCGGTATTCAAACGCATAGCCTTTGGCGTATTGTTCAACTTTTCATTTATTTATTTATTTATTTTTAATTACAAAACATTAACAATTAAGAAATGTTTTTAAAAATAAGAAAAATAAATAAGATTTTAAGAGGTTGAGCACAAAGCCAGTTAATGTCAGTTTGTGAGAAATTTGACTGATTGTTTTGTACTCTATCAGGTCTTGGGCTCGGCATGGTGCTGGTGTCCGCCACTGGCGCCATCTACTACAACATGATCATCGGCTGGGCGTTCTTCTACCTGTTCGCGTCGTTCACCACGGATCTACCGTGGATGAAGTGTCGCCCAGAGTGGAGTAGTCCAAGTTAGTTTTTGTTTCAGTGTGGATTTTGGAGGGGGTGTGGGGTTTGTTTTTTTGTTTTTTTTTTTGTTGTTGTTTTTTTTTTTACGGGGGGGGGGGGGGGGGTCCGTTTTCTTTAATTTTTGTTTGTTTGCTTATTTGTCTCTCTCTCTCTCTCTCTCTCTCTCTCTCTCTCTCTCTCTCTCTCTCTCTCTCTCTCTCTCTCTCTCTCTCTCTCTCTGTGTGTGTCTGTCTCTCTCTCTCTCTCTCTCTCTCTCTCTCTCTCTCTCTCTCTCTCTCTCTCTCTCTCTCTCTCTCTCTCTCTCTCTCTCTCTCTCTCTCTCTCTCTCTCTCTCTCTCTCTCTGTGTGTGTGTGTGTATATATATTTGTCTCTCTCTATATATAAATTTATTTATTTATTTCAATATCTTTTTCTTCTTTTTTTCGGGCATGGAGGGTGGCAGTACTTAAGAAAATAAAGGGAAATGTTGAAATAACCTACAAGCGCAACAAATCATTCCACCTATTATTAGGAGATATGTTATTAATTAAGAACAAAAAGATAGAATCCTTTTCGTTGTGTTCAGTGTGTTTGACGAACCTGCCGACACTGAACGAATCGCACTGCGTTCACCTCGGTTACAGCGTGGAACGCAACGGGACGTGTTACGCCAATGGAACGCTGAGAGCGCTCTACGACGAAACGCTAGCCAGACACAACAACATCAGAAAGATCCTTCCTACACAGGAGTACCTCAGGTGTGTTCTTACAGTATTACTGGACGTTGTGTTGTTGATGTTCATATTGATGTAGTTGTTGTTACTGTTGATGTAGTTGTTGTTGATGTAGTTGTTACTGATGTAGTTTTTGTTGTAGTTGTTGTACGTGGTAGTAGTAGTAGTAGTAGCAGCAGCAAAAGTAATAGTTGTGGTAAGTAGTAGTAGGAGTACTAGTCGTTGTTGTAAGTAGTAGTAGCAGCAGTAGTTGTAGTAATTGTTGTAAGTAGAAGTAGTAGTAGTAGCAGCAGTTGTAGTCATTGATGTAAATGGTAGTAGTAGTAGTAGTAGTAGTAGAAGTAGCAGTAGCAGCAGCAGCAGTTGTAGTCGTTGTCGTCGCTGTTGTGGTATTGATGATGTGGCCCACACATTGTTTTGGAGTGACACCCAGTAGTAAATATATATATATTTTTTTTTATTTGTGGCTATTGGGTCAACAACTTGTAGCTCATAGCCATCAGGGGGCGGAACGTAGCCCAGTTGTCAACAGACAGGAAAGAACATACCATGACCTTTGACCAGTTGTGTGGGGGCGGAACGTAGCCCAGTTGTCAACAGACAGGAAAGAACATACCATGCCCTTTGACCAGTTGTGTGGGGGCGGAACGTAGCCCAGTTGTCAACAGACAGGAAAGAACATACCATGACCTTTGACCAGTTGTGTGGGGGCGGAACGTAGCCCAGTTGTCAACAGACAGGAAAGAACATACCATGACCTTTGACCAGTTGTGTGGGGGCGGAACGTAGCCCAGTTGTCAACAGACAGGAAAGAACATACCATGACCTTTGACCAGTTGTGTGGGGGCGGAACGTAGCCCAGTTGTCAACAGACAGGAAAGAACATACCATGACCTTTGAACAGTTGTGTGGGGGCGGAACGTAGCCCAGTTGTCAACAGACAGGAAAGAACATACCATGACCTTTGACCAGTTCTGTGGGGGCGGAACGTAGCCCAGTTGTCAACAGACAGGAAAGAACATACCATGACCTTTGACCAGTTGTGTGGGGGCGGAACGTAGCCCAGTGGTAAAGCGCTCGCTTGATGCGCGGTCGGTCTAGGATCGATCCCCGTTGATGGATCCATTGGGCTATTTTTCATTCCAGCCAGCGCACCACAACTGGTATGTCAAAGGCCGTGGTATGTGCTACCCTGTCTGTGGTATGGTGCATATAAAATATCCCTTGCTACTAATCGAACAACGAGGTGTCATCTCTAAGACTGCAAAATTACCGAATGTTTGACATCCAATAGCCGATGATTAATAAACCAATGTGCTGTAGTGGTGTCGTTAAATAAAACAAACGTTTTTTTCTCATAGCCACCAACTGGATGTGGCTAGATATTTATACGCGCACGCACACATGCACGCAAACACGTACGCACCTACGTGTTATTCTACACACTGCAAATGATGCCGGAAAACGTTTTACTGCAAGGCGATCAGTTTGCCACTCTTCGAAAACGTTCCAGGCGAGTGTGTGGGTGAGCGTTAATGATCACCGTTATGGCTCATTGTCCTGTATTGATACATCAGTATGACTCATTGTCCTGTATTGATGTACCGTTATGACTCATTGTGCTCTATTGATACATCAGTATGACTCATTGTCCTGTATTGATGCACCGTTATGGCGCAATGTGCTCTATTGATACATCAGTATGACTCATTGTCCTGTATTGATGCACCGTTATGACTCATTGTCCTGTATTGATGCACCGTTATGACTCATTGTCCTGTATTGATGCACCGTTATGACTCATTGTCCTGTATTGATGCACCGTTATGACAGTGTGCTCTATTGATACATCAGTATGACTCATTGTCCTGTATTGATGCACCATTATGACTCATTGTCCTGTATTGATGCACCATTATGACTCATTGTCCTGTATTGATGCACCGTGTTGACACAATGTGTTGTACTGATGCACCGATATGACAGTGTGCTGTATCGATGCACCGTTATGACAGTGTGCTGTATTGATGCACCGTTATGACACAGTGTGCTGTACTGATGTATCATTATGACAGTGGGCTGTACCGATGTATCATTATGATAGTGTGCTGTACTGATGAATCTTTATGACAGTGTGCTGTTTTGATGTATCATTATGACAGTGTGATGTACTGATGTACCGTTATGTCACAGTGTGCTGTATTGATGCACCGTTATGACACATTGTGCTGTACTGATGTATCATTATGACAGTGTGCTGTACTGATGTATCATTATGACAGTGTGCTGTACTGATGTATCTTTATGACAGTGTGCTGTACTGATGCACCGTTATGACAGTGTGCTATATTGATGCACCGTTATGACACAGTGTGCTCTATTGATGCACCGTTATGACAGTGTGCTCTATTGATGTATCATTATGGCGGTGTGCTGTACTGATGTATCATTATGACAGTGTGCTGTACTGATGCACCGTTATGACAGTGTGCTATATTGATGCACCGTTATGACAGTGTGCTCTATTGATGTATCATTATGGCAGTGTGCTGTACCGATGTATCATTATGACAGTGTGCTGTACTGATGAATCTTTATGACAGTGTGCTGTACTGATGTATCATTATAACAATGTGCTGTACTGATGTACCGTTATGACAGTGTGCTGTTTTGATGTATCATTATGACAGTGTGCTGTTGTAATGATGCACCGTTATGACACAATGTGTTGTATTGATGCACCATTATGATATAGTGTGCTCTATTGATGCACCGTTATGACACATTGTGCTCTATTGATGCACCGTTATGACACATTGTGCTCTATTGATGCACCGTTATGACTGTGTGCTGTATTGATGCACCGTTATGACACATTGTGCTCTATTGATGCACCGTTATAACACATTGTGCTCTATTGATGCACAGTTATGACACATTGTGCTCTATTGATGCACCATTATGACACATTGTGCTCTATTGATCCACCGTTGTGATGCAGTGTGTTGTACTGATGTATCATTATGACAGTGCACTGTACTGATGTACCGTTATGTCAAAGAATGCTGTCCTGATCTATTGATGCACCGTTATGACACAATGTGTTGTATTGATGTACCATTATGAGATAGTGTGCTGTACTGATGCACCGTTATGATAGGTGCTCTATTAATGCACCGTTATGACACAATGTGTTGTATTGATGTAACATTATGACAGTGTGCTGTACGTATGTACCGTTATGACAGTGTGCTGTACTGATGTATCATTATGACAGTGTGCCGTACTGATGTACGATTATGACAGTGTGCTGTACTGATGTACGATTATGACAGTGTGCTCTACTGATGTATCATTATGACAATGTGCTGTACTGATGTACCGTTATGACACAGTGTGCTGTACTGATGTGCCATTATGTCACAGTGTGCTGTACTGATGTATCATTATGACAATGCGCTGTACTGATGTACCATTATGACAGTGTGCTGTTTTGGTGTATCAGTATGACATTGTGCTGTACTGTTATGTCACAGTGTGCTGTACTGATGTATCATGTGCTGTACTGATGTACCGTTGTGACAGTGTGCTGTCTTGATGTATCATTATGACAATGTGCTGTACTGATGTACCGTTATGACACAGTGTGCTGTACTGATGTACCGTTATGACAGTGTGCTGTTTAGATGTATCATTATGACAATGTTATGTACTGATGTACCGTTATGACACAGTGTCCTGTACTGATGTACCGTTATGACAGTGTGCTGTACTGATGTATCATTATGACAATGTTCTGTACTGATGTACCGTTATGACACAGTGTGCTGTACTGATGTACCGTTATGACACAGTGTGCTGTACTGATGAACCGTTATGACACAGTGTGCTGTACTGATGTACCGTTATGACACAGTGTGCTGTACTGATGTACCGTTATGACAGTGTGCTGTTTAGATGTATCATTATGACAATGTTCTGTACTGATGTACCGTTATGACACAGTGTCCTGTACTGATGTACCGTTATGACAGTGTGCTGTACTGATGTATCATTATGACAATGTTCTGTACTGATGTACCGTTATGACACAGTGTGCTGTACTGATGTACCGTTATGACACAGTGTGCTGTACTGATGAACCGTTATGACACAGTGTGCTGTACTGATGTACCGTTATGACACAGTGTGCTGTACTGATGAACCGTTATGACACAGTGTGCTGTACTGATGTACCGTTATGACACAGTGTGCTGTACTGATGTACCGTTATGACAGTGTGCTGTTTAGATGTATCATTATGACAATGTTCTGTACTGATGTACCGTTATGACACAGTGTCCTGTACTGATGTACCGTTATGACAGTGTGCTGTACTGATGTATCATTATGACAATGTTCTGTACTGATGTACCGTTATGACACAGTGTGCTGTACTGATGTACCGTTATGACACAGTGTGCTGTACTGATGAACCGTTATGACACAGTGTGCTGTACTGATGTACCGTTATGACACAGTGTGCTGTACTGATGTTCCGTTATGACAGTGTGTTGTTTTGATGTATCATTATGACAATGTTCTGTACTGATGTACCGTTATGACACAGTGTGCTGTACTGATGTACCGTTATGACAGTGTGCTGTTTGGATGTATCATTATGACAATGTTCTGTACTGATGTACCGTTATGACACAGTGTGCTGTACTGATGTACCGTTATGACACAGTGTGCTGTACTGATGAACCGTTATGACACAGTGTGCTGTACTGATGTACCGTTATGACACAGTGTGCTGTACTGATGTACCGTTATGACAGTGTGCTGTTTTGATGTATCATTATGACAATGTTCTGTACTGATGTACCGTTATGACACGGTGTGCTGTACTGATGTTCCGTTATGACACAGTGTGCTGTACTGATGTACCGTTATGACAGTGTGCTGTTTTGATGTATCATTATGACAATGTTCTGTACTGATGTACCGTTATGACACAGTGTGCTGTACTGATGTACCGTTATGACACAGTGTGCTGTACTGATGTACCGTTATGACAGTGTGCTGTTTGGATGTATTATTATGACAATGTTCTGTACTGATGTACCGTTATGACACAGTGTGCTGTACTGATGTACCGTTATGACACAGTGTGCTGTACTGATGTACCGTTATGACAGTGTGCTGTTTTGATGTATCATTATGACAATGTTCTGTACTGATGTACCGTTATGACACAGTGTGCTGTACTGATGTTCCGTTATGACACAGTGTGCTGTACTGATGTACCGTTATGACAGTGTGCTGTTTGGATGTATCATTATGACAATGTGCTGTACTGATGTACCGTTATGACAGTGTGCTGTTTGGATGTATCATTATGACAATGTTCTGTACTGATGTACCGTTATGACACAGTGTGCTGTACTGATGTACCGTTATGACACAGTGTGCTGTACTGATGTACCGTTATGACACAGTGTGCTGTACTGATGTACCGTTATGACAGTGTGCTGTTTGGATGTATCATTATGACAATGTTCTGTACTGATGTACCGTTATGACAGTGTGCTGTACTGATGTACCTTTATGACATAGTGTGCTGTACTGATGTACCGTTATGACACAGTGTGCTGTACTGATGTACCGTTATGACAGTGTGCTGTTTAGATGTATCATTATGACAATGTTCTGTACTGATGTACCGTTATGACACAGTGTGCTGTACTGATGTTCCGTTATGACACAGTGTGCTGTACTGATGTACCGTTATGACAGTGTGCTGTTTTGATGTATCATTATGACAATGTTCTGTACTGATGTACCGTTATGACACAGTGTGCTGTACTGATGTACCGTTATGACACAGTGTGCTGTACTGATGTACCGTTATGACAGTGTGCTGTTTGGATGTATCATTATGACAATGTTCTGTACTGATGTACCGTTATGACACAGTGTGCTGTACTGATGTTCCGTTATGACACAGTGTGCTGTACTGATGTACCGTTATGACAGTGTGCTGTTTGGATGTATCATTATGACAATGTTCTGTACTGATGTACCGTTATGACACAGTGTGCTGTACTGATGTTCCGTTATGACAGTGTGCTGTTTTGACAGTGGTCTGTACTGATGTACCGTTATGACAGTGTGCTGTTTGGATGTATCATTATGACAATGTTCTGTACTGATGTACCGTTATGACACAGTGTGCTGTACTGATGTTCCGTTATGACAGTGTGCTGTTTTGACAGTGGTCTGTACTGATGTACCGTTATGACACAGTGTGCTGTACTGATGTTCCGTTATGACAGTGTGCTGTTTTGACAGTGGTCTGTACTGATGTACCGTTATGACACAGTTTGCTGTACTGATGTACCGTTATGACAGTGTGCTGTTTTGACAGTGGTCTGTACTGATGTACCGTTATGACACAGTGTGCTGTACTGATGTTCCGTTATGACAGTGTGCTGTTTTGACAGTGGTCTGTACTGATGTACCGTTATGACACAGTGTGCTGTACTGATGTACCGTTATGACAGTGTGCTGTTTGGATGTATCATTATGACAATGTTCTGTACTGATGTACCGTTATGACACAGTGTGCTGTACTGATGTACCGTTATGACAGTGTGCTGTTTTGACAGTGGTCTGTACTGAGGTACCGTTATGACACAGTGTGCTGTACTGATGTACCGTTATGACACAGTGTGCTGTACTGATGTACCGTTATGACACAGTGTGCTGTACTGATGTACCGTTATGACAGTGTGCTGTTTTGATGTATCATTATGACACAGTTTGCTGTACTGATGTACCGTTATGACAGTGTGCTGTTTTGACAGTGGTCTGTACTGATGTACCGTTATGACAGATATGCTGTACTGATTCTACATTATGACATGTTGTGCTCTACGGTTATTGATGATCTGATGATGTCCCAACGTGGACATAAATATATTTCATTTATTTATTATTTCAGTAATGTCGCCTTTGGGAAAAACTGCACAGCTGGCTTCAGTGGCGTTGGTTCATTCAGATGGGAACTGATTCTGTGTTACCTGCTGGGCTGGGTTGTCGTGGGGCTGTCGCTGAGTAATAGTCTCAAGACGTACACTAAGGTACGTAGCAAGCATCATTGGGGATATTCCGCGAGTTTACATCTCATATCAAGTGTACGTAACAAACATCATTGGGGATATTCCACGACTTTACATCTCATATCAAGTGTACGTAACAAACATCATTGGGGGTATTCCGCGAGTTTACATCTCATATCAAGTGTACGTAACAAACATCATTGGGGATATTCCGCGACTTTACATCTCATATCAAGTGTACGTAACAAACATCATTGGGGATATTCCGCGAGTTTACATCTCACATCAAGTGTGCGTAACAAACATCATTGGGGATATTCCGCGAGTTTACATCTCACATCAAGTGTGCGTCGCAAACATCATTGGGGATATTCCGCGAGTTTACATCTCATATCAAGTGTACGTAGCAAGCATCATTGGGGATATTCCGCGAGTTTACATCTCATATCAAGTGTACGTAGCAAGCATCATTGGGGATATTCCGCGAGTTTACATCTCATATCAAGTGTACGTAACAAACATCATTGGGGATATTCCACGACTTTACATCTCATATCAAGTGTGCGTCGCAAACATCATTGGGGATATTCCGCGAGTTTACATCTCATATCAAGTGTGCGTCGCAAACATCATTGGGGATTTACATCTCATATCAAGTGTACGTAGTTTACATCTCATATCAAGTGTACGTAGGCATCATTGGGGATATTCCGCGAGTTTACATCTCATATCAAGTGTACGTAGCAAGCATCATTGGGGATATTCCGCGAGTTTACATCTCATATCAAGTGTACGTAACAAACATCATTGGGGATATTCCACGACTTTACATCTCATATCAAGTGTGCGTCGCAAACATCATTGGGGATATTCCGCGAGTTTACATCTCATATCAAGTGTACGTAGCAAGCATCATTGGGGATATTCCGCGAGTTTACATCTCATATCAAGTGTACGTAACAAACATCATTGGGGATATTCCACGACTTTACATCTCATATCAAGTGTGCGTCGCAAACATCATTGGGGATATTCCGCGAGTTTACATCTCATATCAAGTGTACGTAGCAAGCATCATTGGGGATATTCCGCGAGTTTACATCTCATATCAAGTGTACGTAACAAACATCATTGGGGATATTCCACGACTTTACATCTCATATCAAGTGTGCGTCGCAAACATCATTGGGGGTATTCCGCGAGTTTACATCTTATATCAAGTGTATGTAACAAACATCATGGGGATATTCCACGACTTTACATCTCATATCAAATGTTGTCATATTGTGTGCCACTTTAAAAATCCTGTGTGTTTTCAGGTTGTGTATTTCACTGCCACGTTTCCCTACTTCGTGCTACTGATTCTACTCATACGAGGTCTAATGTTGCCTGGACACCGCGAGGGCATCAGTTACTACCTGACTCCAGACTTCAGCAAACTCGCCAAGGCAAAGGTAACAATCAGTCAATCGACCAGCATTCATCGAATTTGGCTATTTGGCGTAGACCGGTGGAGGTTGTCTTTTTTAGAAGCTTTGCGGCCCGAAGGCAGGGCAACAAGGCACACTTCAATTTAGTGTCTTAATATTAAAAATAATTAAGTGTGAAAAGTGTTGGGGTTTTTGTTAGGGTTTTTTTTGTTGTAATAAAACAACTTTCTGGAGTCAAGCGTTCCAGTATTATGAGACCAATTACTAAGTTGCAAAAATAAGGCACCCCCTGTTTGGTCGCAAGACTTTAATTTTCAGGGCGTTGGAGCATATGCCTCATGGCCACCGTTAAATTCCAGACTGGATCAACTAATCAATGACTGTTTGGCAGTGATGCTAATATGAATAAATAATGTTATCCAGGTTTGGGCATTTTCGTTTAATTTGGGCAAAATCAGTCCCGCCCCCCCCCCCCCCCCCCCCCCCCCCCCTACAGAAGTGGGAGTCCGTACGCCCATGTTTGGTGAACCTATTTTGTTTTTTTCTCAACAATTCTCATTGTTAGAGGGAGGGATTCTGCTTAATGTCTGTTTCATTTCTAGAATTCCATGCTGTTCGTTACATGGATCACTGTGAGTGATTGGGCTTGGTGGATTATTGTTACTGTGGTCCAGGCCTTGGACCGCGAGAATTATTATCACATTTTTGACATCCAACAGCCGATGATTAATTAATCAGTGTGCTCGTGGTATCGTTAAACAAAACAAACTTTACTATGATTTATAAATTACGTGTAGAACCTGGTTATGTTTCACAACACTAGAAATATGCGTGTATCAACGACTCAAAGCACCTCACTCACTTGTATACTGTGTCAGTGTAATGTACACCTTCTGCCTTTATTCATTTATTGTTAGTATTAAGGGGGGGGGGGGGGGTATTGTGTTTTTCTTCTTCTTCTTCTTGTTTTGTTTTTGTAGGTATGGAAGGATGCGGCACAACAGATTTTCTTTTCAATAGATGCTTCGTGGGGAGGTTTGATAGCATTGGCCAGCTATAACAAATTTAAAAATGACATTTTCAGGTAATAATACATAACAATATTGCTTATAATAGTGATAAAAGAGTCACGGTACACTTTGTACATAATGTGTTATTCTTCCCAGATTAACATTGTGTCAAGGGTTACATGCATATTTAAAGTGTTGCAAGCTCAAACAGTCAGACTAAACTCAGTCCCGCAGTGGATTCAGATTGGCCATCTAGATTGAAGCTGGTGCGTACTGCATTCGTGTCCCAGTTTCAGCTCTACGGTGGCAACACTTTTTACAGAAAGTGTAGGAAGGATGTATTGTCGTTAGAGTGGCAATCCAATAGACAACGTAGGACGAATGTATCATCCTGAGATTGGCAGTCCTCCTATATATATTGTTATGAGAGGCATTGCTCCTATAGACAACGTAGGCATTGCTCCTATAGACAACGTAGGCATTCCTCCTATAGACAACGTAGGCATTCCTCCTATAGACAACGTAGGACGAATGTATGGTCCTGATAGTGGCAGTCCTATAGACAACGTAGGAATGACGTATCATCATGGGAGAGGCAGTCCTCTTATATACAACACAGGAAGGATGTATATTCCCGGAAATGACAGTCCTCGTATAGAAGAAGTGGGAAGGATTTGAAATACCAGGAAGTGGCAGTCCTCTGAGACAAAAACACCTGACAGTGACTCAGTGGAGCAGCCGGGATATTGTCAAACTTCCGATGGACTCAGATATACGATTTTAATTGGGGGGGGGGGGGGGGGGGAGTATCGTTCAGATTCAGTAAATAATAACCAAATATATCTGAATGAATGAATGAATGAATGAATGAATGTTTAACGACACCCCAGCACGAAATATGAATGTATGTATGAATGTATGTATGTATGTTTCACTACACACCAGTACAAAAATGCACGTCGGCTATTGGCTGTCCCAAAAGGTAAGTATATGAAAATATTATTTATATAATTATGTAAAAGCACAGTTATAGAATAGTTCAGACGTGTTCACACCGAGATATAGGATAAGATTACCTTTATTTTAATTTGTTCAATTGTTTTGTTTTTGTTTGTTTTGTTTGGGGGTTTTGGGCTCTTTTTTTTTTTCTCTTTTTTTTTTAAAAATTATTAATTATTTAAAAATTCAACATACTTATATGAAGGGTCCACAGGAATAACATATGATGTCACGCTTGAGTAAAGTGATATTTTAACATTTTAACGTTTACAACTCTGCAATCTTGGAATACTAGTATTTATGCCTAAGAAAGCATAATTTACCAACTACTTTTAATTACCTACCATAATTATAGGTAGTTTTTTCAGTGTGTCATTGTAACCTTGACCGTTATAACACTGACTATCTGTTTGGCCATCATAGGTTATTCTCACGGACCGTTCATATATATATATATGTAATCTGTAAATATTTAGATGCCTGTCTCCATTGTTGGATAGAAAGCTGCATATTGCTTTGTCGTTAAATCGTTTCAGGGATACACTGTTTGTAACGCTCGGCAACTGCTTTACGAGCGTGTTCGCTGGGTTCGTAGTCTTCACCTATCTGGGTTTCCTAGCTCAAGAGTTGAATGTCCCCATTTCGGAAGTCGTGGAAAAAGGTGATATTTAGTATACATACTGACCATATATACAGTTTTAAATCAATATTATTATAGGTATTTTGAATTGTACATCCAGTTTTGTTATCACCGGTCAAACGTCATTCTTCTAAAATTGTTCTCGGACTATTAAGTAATCAAGGTAAAAAAAGGTTTCATATTGTTTAAGGACTTCACTAGAGCACATTGATTTATTAATCATCGGCAATTGGATGTCAAACATTTGGTAATTTTGACACATAGTCTTACAGTGGAAACCCACTACCATTTGTTCATTAATTGCAAGTAATATTTTATTTGCACCATCCCACAGACAGTATAGCACATCCCACAGACAGTACAGCATATACCACAACATTTGATATATCAGTTGTGGTGCATTGAAACGACAACTGATAGTAAGTAATCGAGGTAAACAAAAAAGTTTTGTTTTGTTTAACAATACCACTAGAGCACATTGATGTATTAATCATCGGCTACTGCATGTCGAACATTTGGTAATTTTGACACATAGTTTTAGAGAGAAAATCCTCTACATTTTTTCATTAGTAGCAAGCAATATTTTATATGCTCCATCCCACAGACAGGATAGCATATACCACGGTCTTTAATATACCACTCGTGGCGCACTGGCTGGAATGAGAAAGAGCCCAATGGGGATCGATCCTAGACCGACCGCACATCAGGCGAGCGCTTTCCCATTGCATAGGCTAGTTCCCGCCTCCATACATGTTGATGACCCGGCTAGAGATTTTCGAAGCTATCTTAGCACACTGTCTTATCTTACGACACACGCCAAAGTGACGTCATAGCCTAAGACGGTTCTACGATATCGTAGCGCTAAGATAGTTTCGTAGACTGCCCTGGTCCTGTTGTAAGTATTGTAACACTGTTTCTCAGGCCCAGCTCTCGTGTTCGTGGTCTACCCGTTCGCCGTCACCATGCTTCCTGCTCCGGTCATCTGGTCCATTCTCTTCTTCTTCATGCTAATCTTGCTCGGCTTGGATACGCAGGTAAAACAAAATTAAACCATTTTTAAAAAGGTACAAACTCCTATAGTCCATTCCAGCTCCATGAACATGGTAAATGTGTTAATAATTTCAGTTTGATTTGACGTAAGACGAAAAGTAAAAACAGTTTTAAATAAAAAACGAAAAAGAAGAAAAAAAAACACCCACTAGGGGAGAGTTGCCAGGATTGGACCAGTGCCTCAATTGGACCAGAACTGTATTTTCATTCAAATTGTGACAGTAGCGCCATCTAGTCAATATATTAATCTGTACAAACGCCGCTATTGGCCTTGAACCAGTCAAGTCGAAAAAGGTAATATTTTTGGATTTATCAATAAAAGTAACATTTATGCATGTATCATCTAATGCTATTCTTGGAAAAAACATCTATGGAGCAATATGAACATAGTTAGAAGTGTTAAATTAGGTCATAACGATACATAAAGGTTTGTTATTGTGAGTGATAAAACAAGTGCCAAGATGTTACGCATGTGTACATGTAGGTCAGCATCTATTTATAACTATGGTAAAACCACGATTGGACCAACTGAATTGCTGGGATTGGACTAGCCCGAGTACTCTGACTGTAAGAGAGCTAGACGGACATTTGGACATAAACACGCTCTCAGAGCGTGTTTATGTCCAAATGTCCGTCTAGCTCTCTTACAGTCAGAGTACTCGGGCTAGGATTGGACCAGTTCCTCAATTAGACCATAATGTTTTGACCTGGTATTTTGATGATCGTGCCAACCGCCAAATATGATACCAGTTAATTTATGCATCAAAAATGAAATTTTAAGCACGTTTATGAGTAAAACAAACGTCAAAAAGGACCTTTCTGCGTGATCCAATCGAGGAATCGGTGGTCCAATCGAGGATTCTATTTTGATTCATGAGCGAATTATATTTTAATAAAGCTATTTCTTTCTTTTTTGCAAGTAGCCATAGTTCGTACTGTGTCTAATTATCCAAAAGAAGGAACTGATATTTTGCAAACCCAAGAGAGGTTCATGCCCAATTTTAGTTACTGTAGCAGATTCCACGATCGGACCACTTTCGTTTTAGCATTAAATTTTTTATTTGAACTCTTCATACTGTCCAGTTTGATTTTCAAGTAATGATTTTTGACAATGTATGTGCTGGGTTCTGGTTTAATTGAAGGCATTTGATTTTTTTTTAAACTCCAAAGTGGTCCAATCGTGGTAGTAGAATCCACGATTGGACCATTTTGGGTTTAAATTTGTTTTTAAAATTTACCTGGAATAATTAAACTTTCTACAAAATATGTTGCATCAATGCGTATTGTATGCCCCAACAATAATGAAGGAACTACTTTCCTGCTGATTGCTCTATTTGTCTAACTTGCACAACCATTCTTCCTTAAGGGGTCCAATCCCGGCAACTCTCCCCTATTTTTGTGTTCAATTTAGAAATCAATCAGTTGAGAAATACATAAAATTATAGTTCATACCGTTGTGAGAAAACAACGTTCATTGCTGGGAAGGACTATAGGTACTCTGTGTGACATTTATTAGATGTATTGTTGAGTTGTTCTAAAAGAGGACTGGATCGTTTATAATACGGTTCGGGTTATTTCACAAGGTCCTTTCTATTTTCAGAAATCCTCTTTGTTAATATTAGCTAAAAGCAAACAAGCTTGGGGTAAGCTGGTCGCAAGGTTGTAAAAAAGTTCCAAATACTAGCTTAATAAAAGAAACAGGCCTGTGGGAAGCTTGGGTCTAATTTATTAAACTCTCAACTTTGCGATATCACAGTACAATGCACAGACTTGCAAAGAGGATGGTTTGTTGTCTAGCAGAGCTTAAGAGAGCTTTGTAAATTAGGCCCCTGGTCACAAGCTTGCAGCAAACTGGTTGCAAGGTTGTGAAAATATCCCAAATACTAGCTCGAAACGAGGTAGTTACTACCTTGTAAAATATCCTGTACAAGTTGTACAACCTTGTCGCAAGTTAGTTACAACCTAGTTTAACAAGCTTGTAATGTTTGTTTGGGTTATAATAAATTTTGCTGTCTCACAACAAAATATCGCCAGCAAAGCCATGTTATTGTGTATCTTTTTCAAGTCAGTTTCGGACCTTCTACTTTTGAAATTATTGCAAACGCTGGCTCGTGGTGTTTGACGACCATGATGAATTTTAAAGAATTTCTTAAAGTGACAGACCCTAGTTTTTAAACGCCAAGGCGTTATTTTTCACTATTCGAGCCGTTTTTAATAATTCAAATCAGATATTACTCTGATTGTGTTGTTTACAGTATACATTTCCGTACATCCGAAGTGTTTTTGGTCATTCCGGTGTTTCTAATACCACGAAATAGAACTTTTCATTTATTTTTTTTAAAACGCACGTACCTCTGAGAAGTAAAGGTTATGGAGACGAGCTCTATTTTACCTTTTACGCGTATTTCCTCATTTTAACATCACTGACTCTGTTTTCCTCTGTTTATCCATAGGCGTACGAATGAATGAATGTTTAACGACACCCCAGCACGAAAAATACATCGGCTATTGGGTGTCAAACTATGGTAATGCAAACAAATAAAGTGATGATCAATATCAAAATAAAAATTCAAGATTAAATAAAAACAGTGTAAAGAACTGTGCAAAAATACAAATATCACAGATAGACTTTTACTCAAAATTTCAATTGTATCTCGAAGAAAACAAGGGGATTTGTGCTGTATTGGCCATTCTCAAAGAGAGGCCCCCTACAAAAATTGTAGCCCGTACGCCTATGTAGGTTTACAGATTAACGAAACTTAGTGTCCATTTTCACGGGGTGAAACTAGGATCTGCGCCTTTAAAAAGGTTTATAAACTAAATATTGGAATTTATTTTAAATGCTCTTTCAGTTAGTTCTGGTGGAAACGTGCGTGACCAGCCTCGTCGACGTAGTTCCGTATCTGCGTCCCTTCAAAGGACGGGTCGCCATGGGCATGTGTGCGCTCTTCTTCGTCATGGGTCTCACGTTGGCCACAGAGGTAAACAAACTGCAACACTGCATACTCTAAATGTTCATATAGACTGGATGCGGCGCGTGCGTGCGGTCGGGATACAAGAAATAATCAAAATACATAAGTTTCAACGAGAGCATCTAGACTGAATACGTGCAAAACGAATGCCGCAATAAAATAATCCTATGTGGTTTATATGCCTAAAACGCAAGGTGCAGGTGGTCGGCTGATTGATGGGGGGGGGGGGGGGGGGGGGGGGCAAAAGCCCCCCTAGTGCTAGAGCAAAACCTGAAATTCGGGCAGAAAAATAATAGAGATATTCGGGGAAAATGTGTTAACCTGAGATCTTTGTACCATGTATTTCCATCATTCTATCCTTCAAATTACTTGTAATCCATATAAAAATGCGTAGTGATTCGTTTGCAACCTTATATAGCTGTTTGGTAGTAATGCTAATAGGAATAAATGTTGTTAATCAGATTCGGGCATTTTCGTTTAATTCGGGCAAAAACCAGCCCGTCGCCCAATAAAAATGGGAGCCCGTACGCCTATGGGTTCATTGGGCTATTTCCCGTTCCAGCCAGTGCACCACGACTGGTATATCAAAGGCTGTGGTATGTACTACCTTGTCTGTGGGATAGTGCATATAAAACATCCCTTGCTGCTAATCGAAAAGAGTAGCCCATGAAGTGGCGACAGCGGGTTTCCTCTCTCACTATCTGTGTGGTCCTTAACCATATGTCTGACGCCATATAACCGGAAATAAAATGTGTTGAGTGCGTCGTTAAAAAACATTTCTTTCTTTCTTTTTCCAATAAGCGATGATTAATATATCAACGTGCTCTAGTGTTGTCGTTAAACAAAACAAAGTGTAACTTTAACTATTGTGTTCACGTGCACACTTGTAATTGTTTGGGGTGTTTTTTATCTAACCTAAAGGGCGGTGTTTGCATCCTGCGTGTAATGGACGATTTTGGAGGAGGCTGGAACATCTTCATCATAGCCACAATTGAATGTTTCGCCATTGTTCACATATACGGTAAGTGTTACTTCGGATATATTGCATGTGTATTGTTGCCTCCAAACGGATTCTATCCAGTACATATATTAATAACATACAGATTCATATTAATTAGATTTATTGTTATAGAAACGTTGAACTTCGTATGGTTTTTTTCAAATATGATAAAAATTATCACGGTTTCACTAATTCACTAAACACTAGCTTGCTAGCTAAAATTTAATTTTGCTTTGTTGTTGTTGTTTTGTTTTGTTTTGTTTTGTTTTGTTTTGTTTTGTTTTGTTTTATTTAATTTAATTTAATGTTATGTTATTTTTATTTTTATTTTTATTATTTTTATTTTATTTATTTCATTTTTATTTTATTTTTATTATTTATTATATTATTTTGTTACATTTATTTATTGATTTATTGATTTATTGATTATTATTATTATTATTTCAATTATTATTTCAATTATTATTTATTTTCTGCAGGACTGCAACGGTTTTTGATGGACATTGAGTCTATGACTGGTAAGAGAGTATGCGGCTTCTGCGGCTGGTCGCTGGTTCAATACTGGTTCAAGGCGTGTTGGTCGTTCGTCACGCCCGTTCTCTTGGTGGTGAGAAACATTCATTAGCCACAGACGTCGAACCGGGGGTGAGGGTGGGGTGGAGGGGGTGAGGATGAGGGTGGGGGTGGAGGGGGTCGAGGTCACCCCCACACACACACTTTTAAAGCTGGATTGACGCCCATGGTGTATATTAGTGGTTACTACACGTATGTAAAATACTCGAAAACGATTAGTGTAAAGATATTTAGCGCCAAACGTAGAAGTTTTATTATATTATTGTGGAAATCTGTGTCTACCATGTGGTAGTCAGCCATTCCGTGTTTTTGCTATAGTTAAAGTTTGTTTTGTTTAACGACACCACTAGAGCACATTGATTTGGATGTCAATCATCGGCTATTGGATGTCAAACATATATGGTCATTTTAATACAGTCATAGAGAGGAAACCCGCTACAGTTTTCCATTAGTAGCCAGAGATCTTTTATATTCACCATCCCACAGACAGGATAGCACATACCACGGCCTTTGATATATAAGTAGTGGTGCACTGGCAGGAATGAGAAATGATTCAAATAGCCCAATGGGCCCACCGACGGGGGTCGATCCCAAACCGACCGCGCATCAAACGAACGCTTTACCACTCGGCTACGTCTCACCCTTTTGCTATAGGGTAATCTCTTACTGAGAGAGCCATGATGGCGGTACAGAAGTCCTAGCTCTCGGACGGCAGGGTACTCGGGATAAATCGGGCCAGTGATCTGTAGTTCTTTTTCGAGTTTGGTAACACTGTACAATGCAGGGCCGTACCTAGCATAAAATGGTTATGGCGACAGTACAGAAAGAAGCAAAAGTTTAAAGTTTGATTTGATCAACGGCATCACTAGAACACATTGATCTATCAACCATTGGCAGTTCGGCGTCAAATATAATGTTCAAAAGAAAGAGGAGATGTTGTAAACTGACTGTGGGTGTGTTCTGTATTGTGATTGGTTAATTACATTCTTTTTCTGGGATCAAATGAAAATAACACCCAGAAAGCTAATGACATCATTAGAATGTGACGTCATTAGCAATTGAAACAGGCAAAGTAGACAATTCAAGGGTTTACAGTTAGATTGTAGCCAGTTTTGTTTTTTTCAAGAAATACCGAATATACAGTTAGTTCCGTAGGTAAACGATTCAGTTTACAATGGATATAACCATATAGAGTTTTTAGATTTGCGGGTGTTATGGTCTATTTGATGCCCGCAAGTGTTTCATGTTTTTACCTCAGGCTAACGCCTTCGCCGGCTTCGGTCAAAAATGACATTTGCGGGATCAAATAGACAATATCACCGGCAAAAGTAAAACGATATGGTTATCTCCTAATTGAAATATAACTCAATATAACAGAGATGTTATAATTTTTATTGCAATACTAATTAATGATAAAACACAAGCACTCATGGACAAGAGATTGACATTAAATATTATAGCCAGGATAGTGATGTAGGTCCGGAGGAGACACAGATAGACAACATGGGTGGTGCTTGTCAATTTGACGTTTTCAATATTTGCACTAGTAACGGGTAAACCCCCACGGTTCGCCAAGCACGCACGAATCCGACGTGGCATACTCCTGATTAAACGTCCAATAACATTTTGGTGGATCCTGTCCCATTCCTCTTGGAGAGTGGCGCCTAATTCAGCCAAGTTGGTTGGCTGACGATGACGTTCTCGGAGACGTCGTCCGATGATGTCCCACATGTTCTCAGTGGGTGAAAGGTCTCGGCTATAGGGCTGGCCCCGATAGTGTGGTGATGTTCTTTTGCAGCAGATACGCAGTGACCAATAGACTCCGGTGAGCACGGACGTTGTCGTCATGAAAACCACAATGGCGCCCAGCCCGATGTGCGAAGGACACAACGATCGGTGCAAGGATGTTATCTCGGTAGTACTGCCCAGTGACTCTCCCATGAACAATATGCTGCTGGGTTTCTGGCAGTCATGGTGATGCCACGCCACACCATAACGGACCTTCCTCCAAATCGGTCATGACGACGACCGTTGATGTTGGCGTAGCGTGCATTGGGACGTCGCCAGACACGCTGTTGTCGATCATGGAAGTCTAGTGTAAATCTGGACTCATCTGAGAACATTACCCGAGTCCATCGCCTGTTAACCCAATGTCTATGTTGTGTACACCATTGACGTCTGGCAGCAATGTGTCTCGCAGTCAAAATGTGGGATAGCGTAGGGTCGACATGCGTGGACTTCTATGCAGTCTGTTACGAATAGTCTGACCAGACACTGTGACGCCAGTTGTAACTTACGATTTGATTCGCTGATTGACCTTGATTCCTCAATGTGCAAGTCCTAATGAAGCGGTCCTGAACCGGGCTTTAGTCTGTTGGCCGTTCTGAACGGCGACGATCATCCACATTTTTGGTTTGTCAATATCGGGCCCACAATCGGCTAATGACTGATTGTGACACATTAAGTCTACAGGCCACAATTCGCTGGATGGTACCAACTTGGAGCATGTCTACAGCCCTGTGACGTTCCTGTCGTTGGAGACGTCGCATTGTTGTAAAGTTGCACAATGTTGTAAATAATGTGACAGCAAGGTTATGATTTAGTGTTCCAGTAACAAACAAGAAAGAATATTGCCACAGTGTGCACACAACGTACACACAAACTAAGTGTTCAATTTCAAATCACACCCAACGCACATGCTACGTCACCCACGTGCTTCGCGATCAAAACAATCGGTGCGGGGTTTTTCATGCTCTTTGAGCGGGAACATCAACACACATTGTGCACTTATTTTGAGTTTTATATCTTATTTCATTCTATTATTATTGATATTTAAAATGGAATATCCCCTACTTATTTCGAACAGTAATTATTGATATTTAAAATGGAATATCCCCTACTTATTTCTAACAGTATATTTGTTAATTCTCACATTCTGTCGTAGAGGAAACCCTCGACATTTCTCCATTAGGAACAATGTATATTTTCTATGCACTTTCCCACAGATAGGATAGTACATACCACCATCTTTGAATCAACGTTTGATATACCAGTAGTGGGTAGAAGAAGTAGGGTACAGTTAATGAAGATCTTTGGAAGGAAGAAAACAAAAGGTTTTTGGGAGGAAAATAAAAGTGAAATGTTTTCGTATTTTGTTTTTTATGGGGGGGGGGGGTATAAAGGCCCTCCTCCCCCTTTGCTCGCGTATCCTGTAGCCCTCCCCTGTTTATATGTTCTGACTGACAACATATAAACAGGAGAGCGCTAGCGGACACTTGAGCTACTCTATAGCTCTATACCTACCCCTATACTTGCCCCTATACTTGGCCTCCCACTAGCTACATCCATATGTACAGTATTCTATTTATTTTTCAGTTTACCATGGTGTTTTCCTGGACTAACTATGAACGTATGAAAGGCTTTCCGGACTGGGCTGAGGTAATGGGCTGGCTCATTGCGTTCTCGGTGATTGTCGCAATATTCATTCCGGCCATCTACCTCCTTTGCACCTCGCGTGGGACTCTGAGAGAGGTAGGTGAAGGTAGCACGCCACCAATTAATTAGCTCTCTGGACACCCCCTGCTAAAATACCTGGACACGCGTCTGGACTGTTTACTTAATAGTCCCTCCTTGTCTTCTTGTCACTGTTAGTTTGAAAGTGGCAGTTTTAATGTTCTATGTTGCAATTAATTCATTAATAATATTGTGATTTTCTATCTAGGAATTAATTCATGTCTAATATATTTCTGTCCCACACTCGACCACTGTCCATGTCAGAGATTGGGTGTGGGAGAGACGTGCCTGAACCTTAATTGGATAGAGGCACGTTAATAGAGTTTATGAGTACGAGTGTCTAATATTGTAATTTTCTATCTTGGAATTAATGCATTAATAATATTGCTGTTTTCCAGGAATTAATTCATTAATAATATTGTAATTTTCTAGAAATTAATTCATTGATGATATTGTAATATTTTATCTTGGAATTAATTACTGATATTGTAATGTTCTGTCTTGGAATGAATTGATTAATGTCTTGTGTGTGCTGTTTACAGCGGATTCGGTTTGGCCTCACGCCGACCGTAGACTGGGGTCCTGCTTTGATCGAACACAGGAGGTTGGTAGCCGAGTACGTCCCGGGCTTCGTGATAGACCCCAGGAAACACATCGAGTTGGAAACAACTACAAACAAGCAGGTAAGTTAGACATTCATACACGAACACACTAACAATAGTTAAAGTTTGTTTTGTTTAATGACACCACTTGATAGAAAACATATTGTATTGCATAAACAACAAAAGGATTGGGCACAAGTTTGCCAACTTACTAGGCCCTCTCCTATATACATACACTATAATAGCGACACCACTATTAATAATTGGCTATAGGATGTCAAACATTTGGTAATTTTGACATATAGTCTTAGAGAGGAAACCCGCTACATGTTTCCATTAGTAGCAAGGGATCTTTTATATGCACCATTCCACAGACAGGATACTGCGGCCTTTGGTATACATCTCTCTCTCTTTCTCTCTCTGTCTCTCTCTCTCTCTCTCTCTCTCTCTCTCTCTCTCTCTCTCTCTCTCTCTCTCTCTATTTAGCTGTCTGTATGTCTGTCTGTCTATCTATCTATCTATCTATCTATCTATCTATCTATCTATCTATCTATCTATCTATCTATCTATCTATCTATCTATATATATATAACAAAATATAACAAAACAACAATAATATAACTGAACTGATATATTGATTGTAAGTTTTGTATGAAGTTTAGAACTAAGTAGTAAAGCAATTAACCTTACATGAAATAAGATTGGTGAATCAGTTTCTGGTTTTTTCCCCAGAATATTACAGAGAGTGCGAATCTCATCACTGAAGTATCCGCAGAACAGCCGCCGACAGGTTGATATGTTTAATTCGTCATCTGTGTGTGTTTCATGTTAACACGTTTACTGCTTCTTTTCTTTCTTTCTTTTCCTTCT
The DNA here is from genome assembly GCF_016097555.1 of Gigantopelta aegis. NCBI lineage: Eukaryota > Metazoa > Mollusca > Gastropoda > Neomphalida > Peltospiridae > Gigantopelta > Gigantopelta aegis. The sequence goes on along the minus strand of NC_054700.1, from coordinate 1,414,512 downwards.
TTCTTTCTTTTTCTGTTTCAGTCAGATTTATTTCTATGCCTATTTGAATTACATATATATATCACTGTCGTGTCATGTATGTATTGTGGAGGAGGCCTACTAAGTTGTAAAACTAATCCATTTGTTTAAAAGCAATAAAATAGGTTTCAATCAATTGAGGCTTTTGTTTTCCGGTAAATGGTATTACAAATTGTCCATATCATGCCACTAAGGCGCCGTCTAGTTTTGGGGACAAACTCTAACTATGTCAGATTCTGTTCATACCAAAGCGTATTTGAACATTGGTTGTAAGCACGTTAAACAAGTTCCTACCCAGCTAGTATCGACCTTTAACCTTCGTTCCGGTATTGTTTTTTTTGTTTTTCAGACGCCCCGAATGAACAAGGTAAATAATAAAACATGTCTACAGATTCCAGGACGGACAGTCTCTAGTTAGACATATGGAGAACGCTGTTGCTGGTTGATGTCACGTGTAGAGGAAAAGAGTCATATTTCTGGGTTTAACTTGTATGGGTTGGACAATGTGCTGGGGTGTCATTAAACAAACATTTCTTTCCTTTGATTCCAGTATGTAGGTAAACTGTGACCATGTTTTAGCTAGTTGTCGTAGCTAATGTCATTGGGAGCTAAAACAATATTTTAATGTATACATTTTATATAGAGACTATACATGTGACATTGTAAATATCTTCTCTTTTTTCCCCCCATATTTTTGCCAAATAAAAATGTTTTGAATAATATGTTCACTATGTTGTTTAATTTTTTAAACAACAAAATCTTTACAAATGGATGTTGTTTATCAATCACCTGATGTGCACTTCAACCAAGGTATATTCTATACAACTTTACGATTAAAAGATTCTATACCTTGACCTGAAAACATATCTGATATGATATGATATGATATATATGATATGATATAATATGATATGATATGATATGATATGATATATTATATAGAGATAATAAATGAGTTACCAGTTATTATCAAATTTATGTCCCGATAATAACTGGTATCGAGTTTGTTATTCTGTTTATTCCCCAGGTACTGGGGTTTTTTCAAAAGCCTTTATTTTCAATATATAGCCTACTTAGGCTACACGTCCATATATATAGAAACGACGTAAACTAGTTTACTGTCCTGGGTATTGCTTTAACTTTCTATTTTATTCACGGTTCACAGATAATTTTCAAAACCCAAAGTTCTATATATTCTGTAAAACAAAATCTATAATGAATTGCACTAAACTACCATTTTATTACATGTTTAACACTGAAACCAGAAAGATGTAAATGCAAACGCTTTAAACTACGTGACGTCAAATCGTGATGACGTCATATTTAGTACCGACAAGGTGATTGGTTTGTTGGCGTCAAATCGTCCAATAGTGTTCATAATTATAATTTTTATTTTCCCCGTTATGAGTGCCTGCTGGGGTAATAAATTATATTATAATTATTATATTATATTATATTATATATGGGAAAATATCAACCGAGTCTATGTTAATCGGTATTTGTCGAGGATGTTACGTCACGATTTGTCAACCCGGCACGATTTGTCACCCGGGTGAAAAATCGTGCAGCGACGCCTGTACGATTTGTCACCCAAGAGAGGGTGACAAATCGTGCAGCGTTTGTGTATTTTGTTCTCCCTGTTGACAAATCGTGTAGGCATCACTGCACGTGTTGTCACCCAAGAGAGCGTGTGTGTATTTGTTTCTCCCTGTTGACAAATCGTGTAGGCATCACTGCACGTTGTGTCACCCAAGAGTGTGTGTGTATTTGTTTCTCCCTGTTGACAAATCGTGTAGGCATCACTGCACGTTGTGTCACCCAAGAGAGCGTGTGTGTATTTGTTTCTCCCTGTTGACAAATCGTGTAGGCATCACTGCACGTTGTGTCACCCAAGAGAGCGTGTGTGTATTTGTTTCTCCCTGTTGACAAATCGTGTAGGCATCACTGCACGTTGTGTCACCCAAGAGTGTGTGTGTATTTGTTTCTCCCTGTTGACAAATCGTGTAGGCATCACTGCACGTTGTGTCACCCAAGAGAGTGTGTGTACCTTATTTTTGTAGACCATTAATATCAAAGTCCATTTGTTCAAATCATGGTTATGCTAAAAAAATTAATAAAAAAGAAAGAATAATGTTCTATTTGACGCATTCAACAATGTATTTAATTACATTTATATTGTGTCGGGTAGGATCGATCCTTCTTGGCGGACCCAGTGGGTAGTTCCCCGTCCCATACAAAAGTAAAGTTTATTTTATTTAACGACGCCACTAAAACACATCGATTTTTATCTTATCATCGGTTATTGGACGTCAAACATATGGTCATTCTGACACAATTCCATAGAGGAAACTCGCTGCCGCCACTTTCCCATAGACAGGACAGCACATACCACAGCCTTTGATGGATCAGTTATGGACTACTGGTTAGAACGGAAAATAACCCAAACTGCAAATGGGTCCACTGAGCAGGATCGATCCAATGACCGACCGCTTCACAGACGGACACGCTACCGATTGAGCTACGTCCCGCTCTTCCATCCCGTACGGTGCCAGTGACTGATCTACCGAATACTGTGGTATGTGATATCCTGTCTATGGAAAAGACCTCTTGCTGCCAGTGGAAAATTGTAGAGGGTTTCCTTTCAAGACTATGTCCGAATTACCAAATGTGTGACAACTGATAACCGATAATTAATTAATCGCCTTTAGTGGTATTGTTAAAGTATTACTGCACCAAATCAAATAACATTGGCAATAATGTTAGAAATTTGTAATAGAAGTATTAAACGCAGCGTATTAAGCCACTGGGAGTATATGCACAATTCGTGTAGCACCCCCTATTCAATATTCTCTAGATTGTCGCTGTAAATGAAATGTCATTCCACCTCGGAGCACTAAACAATGTATTTATTACTGTATTAATCACACCCAAAAGTTGCCGTGTTTCACTACTGCAGGTTTTAAAAAATTGAACTACAAAGTTGTGACCTGTGTAAAGACTTGCATCGATCCAAAAAAAGTCAAGTTTGTTTTATTTAACGACGCCACTAGAGCACATTAATTTTTATCTGATCATCGGCTATTGGACGTCAAACATATTGTCATTCTTACACATTTCTTTAGAGGAAACCCGCTGTCGTCACATAGGCTATACTGTTTTCGATATGCAGCAAGGGGTATTTTATATGTACTTTCCCACAGACAGGACAGCACATACCACGGCCTTTGACGAACCAGTTATGGACCACTGGCTGGAACGGAAAATAGCCCAAACTGCAAATGGGTCCACTGAGAAGGATTCGAAAGATTCTGCCTAATTACAACACATTACACATATTTACCATTGGGCTGAAGGTAAAAAATAGTCACACTTTCAACAGTACGAAGTGTAATTTTATTAAGTATGCTAAAAAATTATTGAAATTAACATGTGAAGAAAACGCCGTTTTAAACGGGTTGAGCTAAATTTAGCATTGTAAACCTTTCAATGGTTTTGATTTTAATTGTTTTTAATTATGATTTGGGGCTACTGGTAGAGGATCAAACAATAGAATTCCAACTTTTAATAAAGAAATTTATATAGTGGAATATTTAAAATTAAAATTAACTGTCAAGTAATTTGGAATCACAATCATTTGTTTAAATCCTCCATCAATTAGTCTAGATGTGAAATTAAAGAAAAAAAAAACTAATCGTTTTTTATTTTTTATTTTATTAATAACAAAATGTATTTTTCTCTTTCTTCTCATATGGCTTTCCACACATTAACAGTTTTGTTTTTTGGGGGTTTGTTTTTGTTTTGTTTTTTTGTTTGCAAATGTATGAGTTGCAACATCTGTTGCTACCATAATCAGCGCCTAAACCACATATGTATAATTAAGAAACTTCTGTGGTGGTCTTCTTGTAAATACAAACAGCCATTAAACCATCTGGGGTTATTCATAATCCTCCTAATTTCTAGTGCCAAGCCACTGCTTCGTCCTGCTGCTCTTACCAACCGCCTGACATTAATGATGTTAGGAACAACTGGAAGCATGGAATAATTAATATGAAGTCTGGGAAATGGAATTTCGGATACCACAGACCTGAAAAAGGAGTTGACTCGTTGAAGAATGTATCTTCTGGTTGGATCAAGTTCTAGTAATATACGGATAATTAACATTTGAATTTCACGCGGCAAGTATTCTTGTGACTGATGGTGAGAGTCGACGGATCCGTGATGGAATGTCTGCAGTGGAGGAATGATTGCAGAAGAGCTGATTGGCTGCCTCTGTGGAGTATCTGTTCTCGGGCAGTCCTTCATTTCTGCGGACTGCTCAGAAAATGGTTGCTACTGGGCTGACTGAAAAGTTAAGTCATAGTTTGGGGCGATTTCCTGGGAAGACAGTGCCGGCATTAACTGCAGTGAAGGACTGACTGCACAATAGTCAGAATGGTTGCTTGGGCTTCCTGTCTGTACAATTTGTTAACTGAAAAGGATGTTCGTACATCGACTGCTCAGATACATCCCATGCCTGATTCACGAATGACTGCTTAGTTGAGATAGGGTTTCATCCGGTTTCTAGCCGAGGTACCCATGTTAACAGCTCTAGTTCAACATCTTGTGTAATACTCACACTCATATAATGTTCTCCCCTGTTTTCAGGCAGATAGCCAAGTGTCAACAAGAAAGAGTGTTCGTTGTAATATCCAGTGGGTACAATTGAAATGGTATGGGCTGGTCCATCGGATGAGAGTATCAAAAACTGTACATTATATTCTCGAGCTAGTGCCACCAGTGTAACATGGTCGCCATAAGTCGTACTTTTCTGCATATCTTTCAGGTATTGTTCGATGGTCCCAACAACAAATGGTCCGTACGTGTCACAAAATCTTTGTATATGATCCACTGCATTCTGACGAAGGGTTGCTGGAGTCCGGTGGATTCCGTACAATGAAAGCTGATTTGCCACTGAAGCAAACTGGCAACTTCCAGGGTTATCTGTTGGGTCTAATAACACATCAATCGTGTGAGTTTTACTCAAATTGTTAACTCTGTCCTCGTGTGTCAGTGGGATCAGATATTTCTTTTTGTGAAGATCTTTCTTCAGCTCTGAATTCGACGTTCGTTTCTTTTTTTTCTTTTTTTCTGCTGTTGTGCTTGTTATGTCCGTGACAGACAGCCACTGACATACTTCTTCATTATTTGGTTTCTTATATTTGACCAGATATTTACTCTTCTGGAGATTTCTATCCTGGACGATACATGTCAAAACAAATCGTCGGTGCGGAATCCGTTTAGAATTTCTTGCAGGATAACTGAGAAGAATCTTGTCTCCATTATTATACATTGAAGTGTGAGTGCTTCGAGAACAGGTTCTGATCATTATGTCACTCGACTGCTGCGAGGTTTGTTTAACAGAGTCTTGTAATGACTTACATGTTCTATTGGTGAAAACCTGTACCGGAGTTTTGTAAGGACTTACATGTTCTATCGGTGAAAACCTGTACCGGAGTCTTGTAAGGACTTACATGTTCTATCGGTGAAAACCTGTACCGGAGTTTTGTAAGGACTTACATGTTCTATTGGTGAAAACCTGTACCGGAGTCTTGTAAGGACTTACATGTTCTATTGGTGAAAACCTGTACCGGAGTTTTGTAAGGACTTACATGTTCTATTGGTGAAAACCTGTACCAGAGTTTTGTAAGGACTTACATGTTCTATTGGTGAAAACCTGTACCAGAGTCTTGTAAGGACTTACATGTTCTGTTGGTGAAAACCTGTACCAGTCTTGTAAGGACTTGCATGTTCTATCGGTGAAAACCTGTACCAGAGTCTTGTAAGGACTTGCATGTTCTATCGCTGAAAACCTGTACCGGAGTCTTGTAAGGACTTGCATGTTCTGTTGGTGAAAACCTGTACCAGAGTCTTGTAAGGACTTACATGTTCTGTTGGTGAAAACCTGTACCGGAGTCTTGTAAGGACTTACATGTTCTGTTGGTGAAAACCTGTACCAGAGTCTTGTAAGGACTTACATGTTCTGTTGGTGAAAACCTGTACCAGAGTCTTGTAAGGACTTACATGTTCTATTGGTGAAAACCTGTACCAGAGTCTTGTAAGGACTTACATGTTCTATTGGTGAAAACCTGTACCGGAGTCTTGTAAGGACGTACATGTTCTATTGGTGAAAACCTGTACCAGAGTTTTGTACCCGAGCACTTCTTTTGGAATGGAGTTTATGCTTTCTTGAATTTGAAAGATTCTTCGCCCAGTTGAAGCCCTTTTTCTTTAGGATTCTGTATTGTATTTTTCTTCGAACTTCCCGGTGGGACCTTTCACATTTCCCTTTAGATTGCAGGTTATAAGGCGGCTTCGGATAATTTGGATTCCTGTCTTGTGTAAAAGCTTTTCCACTTTTCCACGAAACTCCATGCCTTGATTGCAATGGATTATTTTCGGGGTTCCATGCTCTGCGAAGATTTTTTGCAAGACTGTTGCTATTTTCAGGATTTTTCCTGACCAGTGGTTTGAGAAAAATAAATCGCGAAAATGTGTCGATGATTGACAGGATATACTTTTGAATTTTCCCATGATATATGACTTTATCCTTGGTCATATCAATTAAATCGATTTGCCATCGTTCATTTACAGCATCAGATGTCACTGGTTTAGGTGGCACAGTATTAGTAAACTTAGGAAACGTCTTTTGGTATGTCTTTGATTGTTTCTGGATTTTTCCAGTGTTCCTGTATGACACATTGGAAAAGCCATCACGAAGCTGGTGCCAGATTGTTCTTGATCCGCATCCGTAATTTTTTCGAAAATTTGTTTTTACTAAGGTGGACATCTCATTTCTCACTACAACTGGTTTCTCACTGAAACATAGTTTGCCATCAACAAGAGAGAAATTTAATTTATTTCTAAAATACTGTCTCCTAGCGTTGACTTGCGCCCTTGTGAGTTCTTTCTTTTGGATTTTAAATGTGCTTTGTACAAGCTGAAAAATAGTATCGTACTGCTCCTGTTTGAAGCTGTGTAAGAATGGATGAGGTCGACACTTCCTGACTTGCTCTGGAATTTCCTCGATCCGATCCATATATAAATTCTTTTGTCCCTGGATAGAAAAAAAGAATACTTAAACTGAGAATAATCATTTTATATACGGTTTTTTTACAAAAGAGGAAACGAAATCATAAACTGCAAAACATCCACGGATATCAACATAGAGAGAGAGAGAGAGAGAGAGAGAGAGAGAGAGAGAGAGAGAGAGAGAGAGAGAGAGAGAGAGAGAGAGAGAGAGAGAGAACAATATCAGAGAAAAAGAAATGAAATATATATATTTTATTATTGAACGACACTCAACACATTTTAATTTTCAGTGTACATGGCGTTGGACATGTTATGGTGAAGGACAACGCAGATAATTTAAGAGAAAACCACCCCATGGGTTGCTCTTTTCGATTAGATTACATTAGAATTATTTGTTTAACGACACTCCAGCACAAAAAATAAAATCGGCTATTGGGTGTCATTCTGTGGTAAAAAAGTAAACAATTATTTTAAAATAAATCAGTTGTAAAAGCCTGATTTACTATATTATAGACTTTACAATATAATAAATAAACAATACATATATACAATTATCACATATATAACTTTAACTATACAATAGAATAAATAAATATTAAAAATATACAATTATCGGATTATTTTAAAAACATGCACCATCCCACAGACAGGATAATATATACCACGGTATTTTGGTACACCAGTTCTTTTGGAGCACAAAGTAGAACGAGAAATAGCCCAATGGGCCCACCGACGGGGATCGATCGTAAACTCACCGCTTATCAAGCGAGCGCTTTACCACTGGGCTACGACCCCACCTCTTCCAATAATGTGTTTTAAATCAAAGCAAATAAAGAACTTTTACTTTTCTTTTTAAAGTTGATTTTTGTTTGTGTTTTACTACTTCATGTTGTTAATGGTTATATTTCAGAAACAACTGAAGTCGCCAATATTGTATCATTTGTAACTAAGAGACGTTCAGGTTGTTTGAATAATTTGTGCCCAGTAGTTAAATGTGCATGCATAATATGTAATAAATATATTCTTCAAGCTGTTCAGGCGGCTGGGATCCCTAAAGACAGATTAATGGAAAGAAATGCTTTATTTAACGACGCACTCAGCATGGCGTCAGACATATGGTTAAGGACCACACACATTTTGAGAGGAAACCCGCTGTCGCCACTTCATGGGCTACTCTTTCCGATTAACAGCAAGGGATCTTTTATTTGCACTTCCCACAGGCAGGATAGCACAAACCGTGGCCTTTGTTGAACCAGTTATGGATCACTGGTCGGTGCAAGTGGTTTACACCTACCCATTGGGGATAGGTGATTTAAAGATTGATTTGTGTTAACACATGTGTCACCAACCTATGTATTTATTTACTGTAAAAAAAAAGTAACGAAAATAAGAAACAACTTGGCCATTGATGTGTCATACATGGAGTCTGATGATTAAATTGAAGTCGGCGTCTTCAAATACTTCGGTACACATAACACGTTTAATATTTCTTTGAAAATCATAATCAAAGGATTTATATGTAACAATACTTAGAGATCAGAAGAGATCAAACGCACTTTGGTACCATTACATGGCGTATGGGAAAGGTCCATTTTAATTTTTGTTGATGTGATTATGTTTTTTAAAACTCATGAACGTATTATAATAAAGATAAAATCTCGTTTAAAAGAGTTTGATGTGTTCAGTGACAAGTCAATCCAAATTTTCTTTAAAAAAAATTTATTGTCTTTTTTTCCCCAGTCCCTTAATTACATGAAAACAACAATCCATGCTAAGGGTAAACATGGCTTGTGTACATAATTGAAATCTATACAAGCAATATGACACAATACAGGGTACTGGTATTTTTACACACACGCACGCACGCACGCATGTATGTATGTATGTATGTATAGGGAAAATAAGTTACGCTGGTAAAGAACGGGTGACAAATCGTGCATCAAGTATACCTTTCTGCACGATTTGTTACCCAGGGAAGTTCGTGATCGACATGAGTCTCCGATTGGGATTTATTCCCAATTGGGTCAAGTCGGAATTGGCGCCGGCGCAGGTTTTCACTTATCTCGGGATGGAGGCGTCCGTTCGTCCGACGGATTCGCGCTTCACAATTTCAAGACGTTGGCGCAACATCTAGTTTTGGCGCAACATCTAGTTTTGGAGCAACACAGGACGGTGCGCACGCTTCATATGTTGTTAGGCCATCTAGAATAGCTGGCTGCGCTGAATGTGCGGTTCCGACGGTTCAAGAGACCGCTTCACTGGCATTTGTCCCGACCGAGTGTGGGATGGTCTCAATAAATGGGATTTGGTGAAACCGTTGGGGCCTTGGTTCATTCACCCGATCCAACAGTGCCTGGTGGACAGGCCCAGGGATGTTTTTGGTGCTATATAATTTTGAAAATGTTCAGTAGGATTGAGTCTAAAAATGAAATATTTTGCACAATTTCGTAAGATAATTTTGGCGCATAATTTGTAACTTGGAGCTATTTGAGTGATTTCACATATGTTGACTCCTAATATCCTTATGTTGACCTCTGATATCCTTGTGTTGACCCCAGGGTCTAATATCCTTATGTTGACTCCTAATATCCTTATGTTGACCTCTGATATCTTTATGTTGACCCCAGGGCCTAATATCCTTATGTTAACTCCCAATATCCTTATGTTGACCTCTGATATCCCTATGTTGACCCCAGGGCCTAATATCCTTATGTTGACTCGTAATATCTTTATGTTGACCTCTAATATCCTTATGCTGATCCCAGGGCCTAATATCCTTATATTGACATCTAATTTCTCGTTGAACATTCATTTCCTTTTTATCTCCAGTAAAGTAACGCAGTAAAGTACAGTAAAGTAACGCAGTAAAGTACAGTAAAGTAACGCAGTAAAGTACAGTACAGTAACGCAGTAAAGTACAGTAAAGTAACGCAGTAAAGTACAGTACAGTAACGCAGTAAAGTACAGTAAAGTAACGCAGTAAAGTACAGTACAGTAACGCAGTAAAGTACAGTAAAGTAACGCAGTAAAGTACAGTACAGTAACGCAGTAAAGTACAGTAAAGTAACGCAGTAAAGTACAGTAAAGTAACGCAGTAAAGTACAGTAAAGTAACGCAGTAAAGTACAGTAAAGTAACGCAGTAAAGTACAGTAAAGTAACGCAGTAAAGTACAGTACAGTAACGCAGTGTGTTGTTGAGCTCTACGACTACGTACACCCGTCCCATCCAAGAGCACCAAACAACAAATCTCTCCAGGACATTTCAGAAATCATTTGCACATCTTTACAAATGTTTAGAATCTTCAAAGAAAAGAAAAAACCTATAGTCACTTAAATTCGTCTTTGTCAATAGTCGCGTGAGAGCCACAAGGACGTAAGTGCATCAAAATTCATTTTAAAAAGCCGAGATAATGAAGGAAAACTGTTTTTCTTGATCAGTAGTTAAGATGTCGATTTTTTTTTAATGACAATGAAAGCTGAACATATTTACGATTTCTTTGTATATTTGCGGTATTTATAGCATATTAGGTGTTTTAGTTATTTGCTTAAATAGTTGTAGTTACGACAATTATTCTTGATTAAATTAAATGCGTCATTTACGACCAACAGTATATCAAGTTAATTTAAATATTTATTCTGAAGAACCATCACTTCTAAAACATTTCAGTTTTGCAAATCACATATTTATTTTTAAAAAAGAGAAAGTTTGTAAGTAGAAACAAATTAGAAGCAAACATTGAAAAAGGAATACAGGTAGAAGTACGTATTAATAAAATCACCGCTTAAACAAAATATTACGTGAAAAAAAAGTTATTTTACTTTTGTTAATAATAATACGATAAATAAAGTCACCAAATGAAAAAATAATAATGAGAAAAAAAACTACTCTGACTCGTGAAATCCTTGTTTTCTTTGACCCACCCCTGATTTTGTGTGACCTTATCTGGTGCAGGGTTTCTGCCAGAGGGTAAAATGGGTATGGTACCATACCCAAATATTTTTGAAGACCTTGTTTTTCTAAATTAACTTTTTGTCAAAATTAATTACTCTTATCATTACTGTATGATTTTCTTAATCCTAACCCTAAACTTAACCCATTTTTCTTTTCTGAGGGAGGACCCAGGTTCTCCAGGTTCTATTGTGTGTTCAGTGATCTCTTCGGGTTCTACTATTTTAAGAGATCTCTCCAGGTTATGTATGCTGTGTGTTCAGTGATATCTTCAGACTGTTATGTGCAGTGTTCTCTCCGTGTTTTGTTGAGTGTTAAGTGATCAATCCTCCGACTTCTGTTATGTGTGCTAAATTATTGTCTGCGTCTGTTGTGAGTGATATGTCATGTTCAAGTTGTCTTGTGTGTGCTGTGTCATGATCATGGTATGTTGTATGTGTGTTCTGTCATGTTCTTCTTCAGGTTCTGTTGTGTGTACTATGTCACGTTCAGGTTCTGTTGTGTGTGCCACGTCATGTTCAGGTTTTGTTGTGAGTTCTCTGTTATGTTCAGGTTCTGTTGTGAGTGCTATGTTATGTTCAGGTTCTGTCGCAAGTGACTGGATAAAGGCATGTTCAGCTTTTTGCTATGTTATGTTCATGTCTTGTTATCATTGATGTGTCAAGTTCTGTTATGTATGCTATATATCATGTTCAGGTCCTGTTGTGTGTGCTATGTCATGTTCAGCTTCTGTTGTGTGTGCTATGTCATGTTCAGCTTCTGTTGTGCGTGCTATGCTGTGCTAATATGTGTGTGTGTGTGTGTGTGTGTGTGTGTGTGTGTGTGTGTGTGTGTGTGTGTGTGTGTGTGTGTGTGTTGTGTCATGATCACGTTCAACATTCTGTTGCTTAGCTTAGTAACTGGTTTGATGTGTCCATAGTCCATATACCACTAGGGTTTCGAACACGCCTATCCCGAGTCCGGCCTCCGATAGGATCGGGTGTCTGACTCAGGACAGGGATATTCTGTTACAAATATTTGTTAACTGTAAAGTTAATCAAAGTCCATAGATCTTGCTATCGTTTATGTTGAGGCCACATTCACTTTATTCGCCTTTTAACCCTACGTCTGATTACACTGTCTTTTGTTACTGGACTTTGTCCTGGATAACTTGCAATGACGTTTGTATGTGCAATATTGTTAATCCATAATCCCTACATTAGGGCCATCCTGTAGATCTCCTGAACTGAACTTTAGTTACACCCAGGCCGTAGTCCACGGCATATGAGGATATATATACATACAGCAGTCAATATAATTGTAACAAGATGGTGGGTGTACATAAATGTACATAAATACAAACTAATATATACAAAAAATACACAGAATATCAGCCAGAGGATTTGAAAGTATTCATAATTAGATTACAAAATATAGAAAGTTTTCTAAGGACACCAGTTTTCTTGGAGTTGAATAATTTATAAAATTTATATATATTTAGTTTAGACTGACAGAAAGATGGTAAGTAACGCTTTCTTTCATTCTTGAAAAACAAACATGTAAATATATAAAACTCATCTCCGATATCTAAAAAGTAATCACTGTAATGGCGTATCCCTAGCTACAAATGATATAAATACTTACTGTGAAATGGCAATGCACTTTGTATGTCTTGTATATGCTGATGATACTGCGCTTATTGCAACAAATGCCTCTGATCTACAACAAGCTTTAAATGTGATTTTTCCAGTACTGTAACAAATGGAAACTAAACAATAATGCAAATAAAACTAAAATAATAATTTTTAATGGCAACAGAAATGATTATAAAAAAAGCTTATACCATAGGAAACCACAAACTAGAAAACGTAAATGATTACAAATATTTAGGTCTAACTTTCACTAAACTAAACAAATTTAATATAACCAAAACACAAAAGTTAAAACAAAAGCAATGTATTTTGTTCTATCAAAATCCAAAGATAACAACTTATCAATAGAATGTAAACTAACATTATTTGACTCATTGGTACTTCCGATTATTTTATATGGGTGTGAAATCTGGGGTTACGAAAATATAGACATTATTGAAGCCATCCACATACATTTTTTGAGACATATCTTACCTATGAAAAACGGAACCCCACTTTTCATGTTATATGGAGAACTAGGAAAACAACCTCTTAAGTTTATTATCCAACAAAGAATTATACGTTTTTGGGCCCGGGTTGTCTCTGGCAAACAAACAAAAATATCGTTCTTATCGTATCGGCTAATGTTAAACGACTCTTGTTTACATAACTATCATTATAAATGGATGAGACATGTAGAAGATATATTCAATAACTTAGGTATGACAAATATTTGGTTGTCACTTAGATTTACTTCAGTACGTTCTCTTCTTGATCATGTTAAATTAAGGCAAAATGACCAGTATTTACAACAGTGGAATAGTGACAAATCCTTATTATCAAGAGGCAAAACGTACTCCATATTTAAAGAAAATCTTTGTTTAGAGAAATATTTTACTTTATTACCACAGAAATCCTGTAAACCCCATCTTGTCACTGTATTATATTGTGTATTGCATGAACCTCATATGCCGTTGTGTAACGATCTGAGTCGTAATAAAGTTTCTGTGTCTGTAATTATTACACAATGGACATGTTCTATTTTGTAGTGGTACATTTTTTCATCTGCCCGTTTCAATTGGAAGATTATGGTTTGATAATCTGAAGCGTAATAATGGACACCAATGTTTTCTCTCTATAATTGTGATATATGTCTCAAATTCAACAGTATTTTTAATTATCAATATAAGTATACCATGATTGTAAGTATTGATCCGTAAGATTTGTATTAATATACATTTTCAACACGGAAGCACTAGTAATAGCAATGCATTGTGATAACCATATATATGTACAACCAATATCATCTAAAACAGATTTAACATACATAATCCATTTGTGATTATAAAAGTTATTATTAACATCATTCAGTAATAATGTGTACACCAATAATGACAACTTGGACCGTTTTCCAGTAATTAGTCGATACTAGAAAATGAGCATTCTTATTTTTACGGTAATATATACCGGGTAACGGTCAAGTTCTCCATATAATATATGCAATGGTGTAGATTTTCTCACAGGTAATAACAAGTTTATAAACTGGTTACATATTTTTTCAGTTAATGACAAATTTTCTAACCCCCATATTTCACTGCCATATAATAGGACGGGTAAAACCATACAGTCAAATAATTTTAGTTGGCACTGGATAGAAATATTATGACATCTGCCTTGTCGTAGAATAACAAACAGCATTTTGTGCTTGTGTATATAACATGTTTCTTGCCTTAGTAAATCTATTCGATTTGTGAAATATAATACCAAGATATTTATAACTTTCTACGTTATCAAGCTTTGATTTTCCAAGGTAAAACACCTTTTTGTAATCTTTCTTGTTCCCATTGAAGATTAAGACCTTTGTCTTGTTACAATTTACTGTTAGTTTCCATTTCGTGCAATACGAATCAAATATATTCAGAGAGTTTTGCATATCTTGGTAATTATCTGCAAGGAGTACAGTGTCATCAGCATAGAGTAAAACAAAAAGAACAACTGACGAATGGATTAAAGAATCACTGAATAATTCGCCTATGCCTATACCATGGCAGTTATTTATTTTAAATGTATCTTCAATATCATTAAGAAACAAGGAAAATAACAAAGGGGATACATTTTCACCTTGTCTTACACCAACACAGCAGGGAAAATTATCTGTCATAAAATTGTGTGCGCTGACACAAGATTTGATATTCTGATGCATATTATAAATTACTTGAAAACATTTACCATTTGTACCATTTTTAAGTAATTTATCCCAAAGTCCAATTCTCCAAACTGAATCAAAGGCTTTGTTAAAATCTATAAAAGTGCAAAAAAGTGTTTTCTTCCGTGCTTTCATCACTTTTATTAGTCCATATAGTGTGAAGACATGATCATTTGTTGAATAATCTTTCCTGAATCCTGCTTGAACTTCAGACAATATATTACTCGTTTCTAGATACTTTTAGTCTATTATTTAACACGACAGTAAACAGTTTTCAAAGACAGCTAAGTAGTGTAATAGGTCTATAATGTTCACGATTATCTTTATTTCCACTTTTATAAATTGGCTTGATTATACCAACTAACCATGAGTCAGGGAAGATACCGTTTTCAAATACTAAATTAAAAAGTTTGACATATACAGGAATCATACAGTCAATAGTTTGCTTAATATATTCATTAATTATGTTGTCGAGACCCGAAGCTTTATTATTCTTAAGTTTTTTAACAACTGTAAGTATTTCTTCTTGTAATATAGGGCTATCTAAGATACAGTTACTTTCTAGATCTTTAATAAAGTCTGGTTCGAGAGTTGTGTCAACATTGCTGTTTACTTCTTTAAAGTATTGATAAAGTGTTTCTGATGGTGGCAAATTACAGTCACTTGTTTTTCTTTCAAAATTTCCAAAAAGCTCGCGTGTCGTGATGGATGAGATCTGTGAGTTTCTGTTCTGTTTTCCAGTTATGTCTTCTTAAATGTTTTAATATTACATTCTTGTATCGTTTACTGGCATTTAAAAGTCGTTGTTTGTTATCCATTGTATTCAATTTCTTGTAAGCTGTTCTGGACTCCATGTATTTTCTTCTAAGTAATATACATTGATTGCCGAACCATGCCTTGTTACTCCCGCGCTTGGGTCTAATACTACTTCGTTTATAGCCAAATGTATTCACTGCCGTATCCTTGAATAAATTACCGATAGTGTCCACTGTGACGTTAAGCTGTTCCTTTGAAACGTGTTCACTTAGCTAATCTAGGTCCGAGATGATAGTTCTGATACTTTCTCTGTTTACGTTTTCACTGTAGTTGTCAGCTAAACGATTATTCCATTTTTGGTGACTTTAGTTCGGTTTCTTCAAGATCGTCTTCTTGTTGGCCAGTTATTGAAACATCCAATGAAATAATTAGTGGGCTGTGAATGTCCGAATATAACGATTCAAAATCAAGAACTTTAAAGTTTATAATTTTCTCTAATACACATAACGAGGCTATAGCATAATCAACAACACTGGTTCCCTTACAAGTAGTTTTACCAGTATATTTATCATCACCAATTCTTCCATTAACAATGTACATATTATTTTTGCGAAAATTCAAAAAGTTTATACTCATGAGTATTTGGTTTACAATTATCTTGATTTTTTCTTTTTAGGGAAATTCCTATGTTTAGCAAGTTGTTGGGTTCATTCAAAAAATCAGATAATTCAGATGAAAATTCTATTGTGTTATTTTTTTCAGTGTCACAAACTACATAATCTGGGAGCGACTGCGTTCTGGCATTAAAATCGCCAATGAGAAGAATGTTGTTTTCATTAGATAAGTTGTTAAGTTCACCATGTAAAGCATTAACAGTATCGTTATTAAAATAAGGAGATCCTTCAGGCGGTATATATACAGCACCTATAATAATATTAGATGAATTTCTAGATAATATGGTGTTTTTAATATCAAACCATAATACATACTCAGATGTATTTTAATGAATATGTACATGCGCAGTTAAATTATTTGTAACAGCTGTGCATACACCACCGGATTTTACACATGCTTTTAGTTTTCTGTTATTTGTATATACCGTGTAACCAGGTATATCTATATTAACAATATCATCAAGTTCGGTTTTAACTAAACATAAAATATCATAGTGGTTAATAAAGTTAAAAAATTCTGGTATATACAATCTAGTTTTTAAACCACAAACATTTAAATATACAATATTTACACAGTCACAAACGTTCACCATGTTTGTGTCACGACGTAGTTTTGATTCCTCACTCGATGTAGTTTGGTCATCGCCAGCGTCGATCCCCCGGCTGTCCTAGGCACGCTGTTCCCTCGGGGAGGAGTAGTTACGAGGTCGCTTGTTGGGATTGTTAGGATTGACAGGTGGAGGGCTGCGAGTGTTCGAAGTGTTGTGTCCGTCTCGTGGTTCACTGTCTGGGTACTATCACCTGCCTTCGATGAAAAGTTTATCAGCCACTAGCGACGCACGGAGTCCTCTTCGTTTAGCCTCACTAAACTTAGGCCACATACACTTTCTGCGTTCGACGATCTCGCGAGGAAACTGTTCACTGACGCCGAAATGAATCCCTTTCAAAATTTTAGAGCTTCTTCTAACGGTTTCTCTGTCTTTATATCGTTCAAATTTGGCAACAATGGGTCGCGGCCTAGTTGGGTTTGTTGTTTTCCTACCGAGACGGTGCACACGATCAAACTGAAAAGTATTTTCATGTTTCATATGATCCTTGAGAAATGTATGCAACACCCGCTCTGTATCCTCGTCGTCTTTTTCTTCAATCCCATTAAAAATCAGATTGTCTCTCATCGACCGTGTCTGAATGTCTAACAAACACTCATACAACTCTTCACCGTCATGGCAAAAGCTGACCATATCGTGAAAACATTTCCGAACCTAGCTTACCTCTTCCTTCATAGTATCAACAATATCCGCCATTTTCTTTCTTTCCGTACGGGCTTCTTCAAAGCTAGCATTTACAAAGTTTATTGATGTTTCTAACTCCGATATTTTCTTGTTACTGTCATGTAAATGAGTTTTAAAATCACTGACATTAAGTTCAATAGCTTGTAACCCAAAGGCAACTGAAAGGCGGAACTTAATCACCGTAACATATAATTAAATATATGTACATCCAAAATCAGTGTCATTATGCTTGAACACCGTAACATATAATTAAATATATGTACATCTAAAATCAGTGTCATTATGCTTGATCACCGTAACAAATAATTAAATACATGTACATCCAAAATCAGTGTCATTATGCTTGAACACCGTAACATATAATTAAATATATGTACATCCAAAATCAGTGTCATTATGCTTGCACTTTGGTCGTATATGCCACATACAACATTATTATGAATTAAAATTGTATTTACAGATACAAATTACATGTTGAAAACTTTGCTTCAATTAAAAACATTTCAAAATAGATATTTGTTTTTCAAGAAAATTCACCAAAACATGTTTATTATTATAATTATGGTGCACATTAAAATAGCAAACCATATTAACATTAATTTTACTGCAATTCCTATTTATATATACAGATACTGGGCTCTCACAAAAACAAAAGTCATATTATTTTTAGGATTCAAGCACATAAAAATATTGACAGAATGTATGCTCTATTGTACTTCGCATTTGTAATTTCTATCACAGACCGATAACAATGAATACATGTGTCGTATTTGACACATACGACCTATGTCAGACACAATAATATAAGGAACTGTATTTAAAAAGGGTGTCACGGGGATCCTATAATACCCGTAACTGAATAAAACACGATTATCCAAATATCTCTCCTAACTGTATATCTATTAGATCTCTCTGTATCGGGCAGTGTATACCCGAGTGGCTCGGCTCTAGGTATATCAGAGATACGATCTTATATAAGTATATATAATATAGCACGTTTAGTTCACTAAAAAACACAACAAAAACACAATACACTTTGGAATCTGTGTTATTACTACGCTGACAAATGTACTGCCGAAGTAGTTAATTAACAACAACAATATAATAACAACCCAGAACTAATCACTTAATTAGTTAATCACTAGGTGTGTAGTTTACACAATATTCAAATCGCTTCACCGTGACACAACACCCACACGTGTGATACTTGAGACACGCTTCCAGGGGAACTTAATTAATAAAGGAATTACAACTCTATTCCTAACTTGGTTAATTTTTAATTAACCCTTAACTACTCATTCAGTAACCTTGTAATACAGAATTAATACTGGTACCTATCACAATAAAGACAATAACATACAGTTTACCTAGGTCCTCTAGGATGACTGGCTAAGCTTTATATTTTTAGAACAGTGAAGCCTACAATTTACTTCGTCAGTTACCGGAAACACTGTCTAAATAATATTGGTATAATACAGTATTAAAATATTTAAAGTCACATCAATCACATCAAGGTTATACAACAGAGCAGAAATATATATTTACCAGTCCGGACGGACAACGTTACCCCTGGAAGCCTTCCTATGTTTCTCCCCGATAAATCTAAAATCCTAGCTATTTATTATAAAATCCCAGACTGGTCCGGAGACAGTACGCGCGACCTAATCTTATCATGTGAATTTCCACCACTCCCAGAGTCGATATATTTTCTTAGATGACCAGACATACTGTCGCCAGTTCGTCAGAAATACCCCGGTCATAAACCGTTCTACCGGATTTATTACGTAACTACTGGCCACATGGCCTCCACAACTGGTCCGGGTGTGTATTAGAGGGTACGGTCGCGCGGAGGTATTACGTAACAAAGTGCCCACCTGGTCTAAGTGCATATTGGGACTGCACACGGCCCTCTAAAACAATTAATATCGCCACAGGCGAAAAATAATTAAGAGCATGTTCCGTCACAAAGGGTGTATCTATCTACCACACACGACCAGTCGTGTTCACATAATGGAGAGCAAGCAAATCGGAGGAAAGTCGTATGTGTCAGTTACGTCTATGTTCGTGCAAATTGGTATCTGTGATTCACTTACGACCATTTAAATCCTTCTGTATAAGAAATGCAATTAGGGACACAGCTACGATATTTTGTGACAATATGTAATCGGGGATGGCGATTCCGAATATGCAAAAAAGACGTTTTAGGTCGTATCTGCCACTTACGACCAGTTAGCTCTCACGCGACGAATAGTTCTGCTAGCAATGAGTAAACGGTGACACCGTAGCCTCGTTCTCAGATGCAGGTTGGCAACTTCACGGTCGCTGACGCTACATGTACAGTTTTGGACTTTCAGACACTCGGACACATTCTTTATTTACGTCTCACCCTGGGTACAGATTTTAAAAAAAACCAACGAGTTCAACAGTAATAATACAATAACACCATGGCCGTAGCTAGGAGTTGTTGTTCTTTTGTTTGTTGTTGTTGTTGTTGTTTTTGTTTGTTTGTTTTTTTTTGTGTTTTTTGTGGGGGGGGGGGGGGGGAGGGGGTTTGGGGGGTTGGGGGGGGGGGCAACTGAGTAGTTAATAGTCTAAAACTCCTTAAACGGTTAAGAAGAGAATTTTCTTTTAGTTTCTATATGTTTTCCGGATTTTTTTCCCGCCAAGGGTTCCGTTCAGTAGAGGAGTTTTTGTCGCGAGGGCTGGGAGCGTTGTCCAGTGGTAAAGCGTTCGTTTATTGCGCGGTCGATCTATGGTCGATTCCCGTCGGCGGGCCCATTTGGCAATATCTCGTTCCTGCCAGTACACCACGACTGGTATATCAAAGGCCGTGGTATGTGCTTTCTTGCCTGTCGTCGGATGGTGCATATAAAAGATCAATTGCTGCTAAGTGAAAAATGTAACGGGTTTCCTCTCTGAGACTATATGTTAAAATGACCAAATGTTTAACATCCAATAGCCGATGATTAATAAATCAATGTACTCTAGTGGCGTCGTTAAACTTTTTTTTTTTTTTTTTTTTTTGTCGAGGGCCATCTGAATGATTTCAGTGGTTTGAATAGTTACCAAATCAAAGGGACTGTTCTGAATATGCTAGATTCTTTCTGAGGAAGAAAATTACATATTACAGATATGTTCCTGTTTAGAACATCAAACAAAAATTTTGCTTTGTCCCGATGTTTGTAATAGCCCAATTTTACTTTCCAATAATTTCGTCTGTAATGCTATAAAGAAAAAAGGCGCACGCCCACAAACACATTGGATATACTGACGCTGGTATTCTAACAAAAATGTATTGAATATGTAATTTTAGTCGTCATCGTCATAGGGTTTTACCTCCACATTCACAGCACACTAATGTAACGTTTTTACACTAATGTAACGCACGCCTGTCATGGGCGCAAGTGTTGACATCCGCCGGCTCCTCTGTCCAGAACAGGAAAGGGTTTGTTGGTGGGGGTTGGAGAGGGGTTCACCCGCGCTGGCATGTACAAAAGAGCACAAGTAGCCCGATCAGGGTCGGTAGCGGGTGGGGTTTGGTTTTTGTGCTATTGAATTTGCAAATGTCCCGTAGGATTACGTCCCGAAAAAAAAGGTTGCGTAATTTCGTGAAGTAAATTTGACGCCTAATGTGGAGAAGTTTATCAAAATTAAAATGGAGCTATTTGCTTGATTTGACTTAGCTGGTCAAACGTTAGCTCCTTGTAATTTTAGTTGCCAAAATGACTCTTTTAGATGCAAACATCTTACGATGACTGCTAACTCCTTCATTTGACACCAACAAACCAGGGTTGTGTTCAGCAATTCGTCATAAACGCTGACGTCCACAAACGATTTCCATGGGACTGGTGCTCGCTGTATCTCAGTCCTATGGCGTTATTTATTGAACGCAAAATAGCCTACAAGGTAGTACTAAACCAAATAACTTCCGGTTGGGTCAAAGTTCGACGTGCACCGCAAGTCCTGTGATTGGTGATAAATGTGAGTGTGTTGGGTGTAAGTAAAAACAAATAGCTTCATCTGGGCAAAAAATATATCCAATATTATTTCATATATTACCACTGTGTCAAGTAGCCTTGTGCTTGAAACATGTTTGGGGTAAAAGAAAGTAGTAACTTTTTATGCGGAACTAGGATAGTCATAGACGCTACCCGTTATCTCTGAAATGAGCAGCTTTGCCCCATTTTTTTTTCTGATGCACTTTAAGGGTAAGGGGTGGTAGTATTTATATCTCTGGTGTTTATGTCAATTGTTACGCTGCAGGTAAGAGATTTAGCCACAGACGTTACTATTGTCTATGGGATTTGATTTGGTAGTATATACCCAAAATGCCTATGTTCAGAAATCAATCTGAACAGTTTCT